>NC_056621.1:1807064-1869950 GCF_018340385.1 Cyprinus carpio
GATGCAGAGCTAGTGCAAGATGAGCATTTGTGGTTAAAATGTATATAAATTTTTATTGTTTTTAGAAAATGACCAGTTGTTTCGCTGGATAAGATTTTTGTTCTTTGGTTGCGTTGATCCCCGTTGAAGTCCACTATATGGAGAAAAATCCTGCAGTGTTTTCCTCAAAAACCTTAATTTCTTTTTGACTGAAGAAACAAAGACATGAACATCTTGGATGACATTGGGGTGAGTAAATTATCAGGCTTTAATTCTGGAAGTGTACTAATCATTTAATAGAGTCAATTTATCAAGACAGTATGGTTTCTCAGCATCTCAATAAATATGATTTTAAATGAAGTCAAATCATAATTGTGCTTGTATTTGGTTCCTCTTCCAATAAGGTTTTATGTCTAGAGGTGCAATAGACATTATTGTGTATGTAACTGGCTTCAGCTCACCAGAACCTTCAACCTGTCCTCGTCTCATCTGAGAATTTGTTTTAGATCCTGGCATCCCAGTCAGACTTCTTAACTTGCCTAAATTGCCTGGTCAACTTGGTTTGTAATTTACTAGCAATCATACGATGACCAAACTGTTCTGTTCAGCAGGGGACATAGTATGGAGTGGCGACTATGCATTAAAACATGAACTAGCTGGTTAATAGAGTCGGTTTATTGGGACAGAATGGTAGCATCCCAATAAAGATGCTTGTAAATCAAGTCAAGTCATAATTGTGCTTGTATTCGGTTCCTCTTCCAATAAGCTTTATGTCTGGAGGTACAATAGACACTATTGTGTGCCTAACCCGGCTTCGGCTCAGCAGAACCTTCAACCTGTCCTCGTCTCAGGCAGTTAGAGAAAAAGACTGAAGTCTTGTAAACGTTGGAGAATTTGTTGGCCGCGGCTCTCCGGCTTGGCTGCTGTTCCTGGCAGCTCGTTTCTCCGTGTGGATCGCTTGTCACTTCTCCTGCTAATCTGCATGTGTTTCCAGCGAGACGTCTAGTACTGTACCGGCGGCCCGGGATCTGATTTTCACGAATGAGTTGTTGCTGTGATTGCCAAGTAATCAAGGTAAAGGTGCATTCATGCTGTTTGAAGAATGACTCGCGTAGTTCATTTCACCTTTATCAGGGCTTCAGACTGCGAATAAAACGGTTGAATTTGCGACCAAAAATATTCATTTGCAAGTGATATTTTGCTACATGAGAAAGAAAGCAAGGAGCTAAAGATGAAATTCAACACCTCCGATTTTATTTCATGTTACTCATGAATAAAAACCAGACGGGATGTGCGCAAGACATATGACAACATTTATAGGATGCATTGAGGAGGAGCCCAAACTACACTCAATGGCCAAGTGATGATTTTGGCACAGATTCTGTGTAATAAACAATTCTTTGTAACTGTTTAGTTCCTATTTTAAGTCATCCTTAAAATGCTGATGCTATAAAAGGAGGGGAGACACAATACACAATACCGTATGACTGAAATGTTAAAGTGTTAAAAAAAATAAAACATTTATTCTGTGGCACTTAGAAAAAATAATCTGGCTTCTAAATTTGTTTCTTATAGGATCCAATGGGTCCTTAATTTATTTATTTAAGGAGCCATTTTTATTAAACCAGGCAAGTCGATTAAAAACGGGTTAGTGTTGTAGTGAAACACTGAGAAGTTACAAGCTTGAAAGAGTTTATTCCTAAATAAAACATGAAAGGTAGGTTGTTGTTGTTGTCATATTTTGAAGGATTCTCCAAGGAAACCTTTTGAAGATGCCATATTACCTGAACATGTGTTTGTGGTGTGACATGTGTGCTCTTGTGTTTTGAGGATAAAAGTGTGTTTTTCCCGATCGCTAAGGGCCGTGTACAAGTGCACCTCCTGTTCTGTGGGTTTGTTGTAGACGCTGAGGTCTGTCATTAAGATCTGACGGGATTTACTTCAGCAGATCAGCTGTTCAGTTCACATGTCACGCTTTACATGTCATTTGTCAACACCGAGTGTGTTGTTTTGTTCATATAGATCTATTTTTGGACTCTGATTGTACCTATAATGTCAGACGAGCTTCTAAACCGGTTTTAAACTGCCTTACATCTGATGCTCATGAATCAATTACTGTGTTCAGCTTAAGAAGTAACCTTAGGACCAAAAAATACCAGAGAAAACAGACCAAAGAAGAAGACTAATGATGCTACAGCGCCCCATGTGGCGACAATGAGAATGTGATTTGTTATTTAATGACTTCTGATATATTGGATGAAGCAGTGACCTGAGTGTTTGTACTCATGTACGCGCATGTTTGTTTATTTATTTATAAATTATTTTTAATATTTAATTTCCATTTTTATGAGTGCAAGAGAATAGTTGGTGGGAAATTACGTAGGACTGGACTTTTTTTTCTCAATCAAGATTTGATTGGATCATAACCAGTGGGCTGTGATATTATTGCCAAGTATGAACCAACAGTTGGTTAGTATTAATATAATTTTTTAAGCAAATTAGCTTAACCGATGAACAGATGAGAGTAAATACAGCCAGTTTTGATGTCATGCTGATGTAAATCATATGCATGTGCTAACTGAACCCTTGTGTGAGTGCCGTGACCTTTGACCCGGAGCTGTGAGAAGTTCTGCCTGTAAGGTGATGTGTTTTGTGAACGAGCTTGTCAAAATGAGAGAGGTTGTGAACGCGAGGTGTTTCTCCCGTCATTCCTGCGCTGATGGATGTGTGTTCACCACAGCGTTCACACAATTACAGAGCACCATGCAGCACCTCCACACAGCAGATGGACTGGCTTCTGACAATTTTATGTTCCTTTTGTATAATTACATTAGATTTTGTATTTATTTGTGTATTTATTAAGTTGTGGCATTATTATTATTATTATTATTATTATTTTTCATGCAGCACATTTACAGAGCAGATAGACTAGCACTTCTGCTACTTCTGACAGTTTCATATTTATTTATTTACTTATTTATTTATGGCCCACAGTTTACATGATTTATATATATATATATATAAGATAGACCAGCATTTTCTGCTGCGTCTGTCAGTTTCATGTATGTTTGTTTATTTATTTATTTACTTATTTATTTATTTATGGCCCAAAGTTTAGTTTAGTTTAGTTTAGTTTAGTTTTTACAGCTATTAACCATATAGCACCCTAACACAACAAATGAATCAATGTTTTTGCTGCTTTTTATTTTCATTTATTTATTTATTTATTTATTTATTTTCATTGTTTTTTATTATTTATTATAACTAACCCACAGTTGTTGCCTAAATTATTATTAGTTTATATTTTGGGCAGATGAGCCTGCATTTTTTTATTTTATTTTTTATTTTTTTGCTGCTTCATTCATTCATTCATTCATTTAAAAAAAAAACATTTTATTTGTAATACTTATTATATTTTATTTATCACTGTATCACAGTTGTGGCATAAATTATTTTATGTTATTTTAATCATACAGTACTTTCACACAGCAGATGGATGGTTTCTGCTGCTTTTGACAGGTTTATATTTCACATATTTCCTTAAATGCTTATTTAAAGTGTGTGAGAGTGTTTCCTAGCTGTAGATTCCCAGTGGATTTGTTGGCTTTTACTAAATGAGAGTGTGACTAGTGAGGTGGTATGGGTACAGATTGTGTGTGTGTGAAAGTCACAGATCTAAAACACGTGTTGGCAGCAGCTGGGCTGGTTTTTCTCACTCGCCCTTTAAATATCTCAATGCATTCTCAGTTAAGAGCAAATCTTGACAAGCTCAGAGTCACCTCAGCCCGTCTCTCTCTATCTCTCTCTCTGTGTGTGTCTCTCGCTCTCAGCTCAGGCCGTTTCCACACCTCCATGAGTCTAATTGAAGGTCACGATGGCCCCAGATGCTTCTATTGGCAGAACAAACAGCCCATACATATGGCAAGTGTGTGTGTGCGCACTGAGTTTTACCCCTCCTTCACTCGTTCTTTCTCTCCTCTGAGCTTCTTTCAAGCCGCGGCTCTCTCCCACAGCACCTTTTCAAGCTAAACAAAGGCGCTGTAAACATGAAGATGGCAGCGGGGAGTGGAATGCCTTTAAGGCTTCAGACTTCAGACTCTGACAGCACTCGGGTCTCGCCGGTGGTCCGGGTCTATTCTGTACCGCCAGCACACACACATGGCCATTTACAATCCATCAAACACACACACACACACTATCTCTCTCTCTCTCTCTGTCTCTCTCTCTCACATACAAACACACACTGAAAAAGAACAGGTTGAAACACTTTGGTTACCATATAACTATAAACTATGACTGCATTTATTAATCCAATGTTGTAGCAAAAAAATAAAAAATTGCAAATTATTTGCAAAAGAGCGACCAGTGGGAAGATTGAGTCTAGAGTCCTGAAAAATCATTTATTTTATTTTATTTTATTTTATTTTATTTTATTTTATTTTATTTTATTTTATTTTATTTTTTTATTTTATTTATTTTTTTATTTTATTTTATTTTATTTTATTTTATTTTATTTTATTTTATTTTATTTTATTTTATTTTATTTATTTTATTTTATTTTATTTTATTTTATTTTATTTTATTTTATTAACAACTGTCCCTTATTTGTGGGGTTTACTTTAATTTAGTTTTATTTTATTTTATGTTATTTTTAATACATGTCCCTCCGTTGTGGTCATTTCCTCTACTACCAACAATTCTGCTGTTAATAAACTTTTTACCAAAGTTAGTGTACTAAATTTGTCAGTAAAATATGAGATGTGATGTGAAGAAAACCAAAATCATTTATCTCAAAAAGAAAAAAACTTAAAAACTTTACAATTGCGTTCACGCTGTAATTTTGTCAAATTATGCAAAATGTGTATGTAATTGTGTGTATTAAGGGTGCATGACATACTCGATTTAAAATGAGCTGTATAATTCATTGTTGGAGATGTGGTGGAAATGAAGTGCTATAAGTGTGTTTCAAGAGGGTGTTTCATTTCTTTTGAGTGCAGCCACACATAGAGTTGAAGAAACACCCCGACACACACACTCTCTCATGCACTCTAACACACACACACACACACACACACACACACACACACACACACACACACACACACACACACACTCTCATGCACTCTAACACACACACACACACACACACACACACACACACACACACACACACACACACACCACACACACACACACACTCATGCACTCTAACACACACACACACACACACACACACACACACACACACACACACAACACACACACACACACACACACACACTCACTCACTCACATCTCACTCTCTCACACACTCTCTCACCAACACACACACACACACACACACACACACACTCTCTCTCACTCTTTAACAAACACACACACACACACACACACACACACACACACACACACACACACACACACACTCACTCACTCACTCACTCTATCTCTCACTCTCTCTCACACACTCTAACAAACAAACACACACACACACACACACACACACACACACTCTCTCACACACACACACACACACACACACACACACAAGTGCGCAGTCTTGTGCAGCGGGTTTGTGTAAATGTGTGAGTGAGTGTGTGTGTGTGTGTGTGTGTGTGTGTGTGTGTGTGTGTGTGTGTGTGTGTGTGTGTGTGTGTGTGTGTGTGTTTGTGCCCTGCGGCTCTCTGTAGCAGTGTATCCAGTTGCAGTGTGTGACTGGCAGCATCAGTTTGCATTCGTTTAGCTGTGGTTTGGAGTGTAAAATGCGAGTGTGATGTGCTGAAGCCGTTTCACTCCATATTTAGCTTATTCTCAGAAACATCCCACCAGACAAACCACAACCACAGCAGACCTGGCATTTTCACATCCACTCACCCTTTTGTTTCTGACATTTAACTGTGAACACTTCAGAAACATAACACAGATGCAAAAGAGCTCATGTGCAAACAGGGTCAGAATATGAACTATGGAGCATTAGACATCAGATACTGTGGCTGTAGTGATGTACAGTATCAGTAATACTGTAGTGATTACCATATTCACATATTCTAACTGATAAACATATTCATGTAGTATAGTATTTGTATCATATTCGTATAGTATTTTACATATTATATACAGTATATACTATGGGTGTGTATTTATTAAAAGGCCTATATTATTTTACTTTAGTAATAATAAAAAATAAATCATATAGTTTGAAATGTTTTACAATATATAATCTAATATATGAAATATATAAAAATGTAATTCATAAATAATTCACACACACACAAACATTATATGCATTTATATAAAATTTGTATAGAGATTTTCAAAAAGTATTTAGTTTTATCAAAACTTTTAATTGCATTTAAATGAAAAAATATATATATTTAATTATATTAATATATATATATTATATCTATCTATCTATCTATCAAAAGAGAGAGATTGATTTTTATATATATTTAATATTTAAGTTACTAATATTGTTAATAATAAATGTTAATAAATTGTATATCATTTTGTTTCAGTTACTATATATTGAAAGAAATATAAAAAACATAATTCATAAATAATTAATATATTACAGTATATACAGTATACACATTTAAAGAGATATAAAAATGTAACATTTTATAATTTTATATATATATATATTTTAGATTTTATAATAGCAATAATATTAATTTAAATGTGTTATAGATATATGTATATGTATATATATGTATATGTATAGCAGCTAAGCGCGTAGTTAACCTGCATTTCTGTAGCAGTTTTACTGTGAGGTGTATGGCGCTGGAGCGAGTGTTTGTCCGTCATCAGCAGCAGTGAGTCTGGTTTCTGATCAGGACGCAGGTGGACTGCTTCAGTCAGACTCGTGTGTAACGGCTCTGTTGTGGATTCCTGCTGGACGCTCTTGTGTGACGTGGCTTTTATCAGAGGAAAGAGGAAGCCCGCAGTCAGAGATGAATATCACACACAGAGTTATGAATGAATGCAACAGTCATCGGATCTCTGTTATTCTCACTCTAATTATGCTTCCTGTTTAGAGCCAGATTACTGTGTTACTGAGAGGAGACACAGATACTGTGTACCGCGGTACAGGGATGTACAGTATCCCATGGTAATACTGTGATGATCACTATATTTATATTCTGATTGATTGCCATATTCATGTACTGCAGCATTTGACTTTTTCCTTGTAGATACTTCAAAGAATACCATGATGCTACCATGGTACTATGTTCAAGATAGATAAGTATATTTCAAATATGTTTTTTCATATTTTATATCATATTTTATGTATTTTAAATCATGGCAACTTGTGTTTTTACCTTAACTCATTAAAATATGTTGAGCAATTTCAAGTTATATATGATTCAACTTGATTCTTTTAGGTCAGTTTAATGTGTAGTTTTTTCTCTTACAAAAATTACGTTGATGCTACCACGTTTTTTGGCACACAGCGTGTCATTGTAGTTTTGAAAGTACCTTGTAGTACCATACCATGACATATTGTGACCCTGGAGCACAAAACCAGTCATTAGGGAAAATTTGACATTGAGATTTATGCATCATCTGAAAGCTGAATAAATAGTCTCTCCATTGATGTATGGTTTATTAGGAGGACAATATTTGTCTGAGATACAACTATTTGAAAATCTGGAATCTGAGGGAGCAAAAAAATCTAAATATTGAGAAAATCGTCTTTAAAGTTGTTCAAGTGAAGTTCTTAATGCATATTACTAATCCAAAATTACGTTTTGATATATTTACAGTAGGAAATGTACAAAATATCTTCATGGAAAATGATCTTTACTTAATATCCTAATGATTTTTGGCATAAAAGAAAAATGTATAATTGTGACCCATACAATGTATTGTTGTCTATTGCTACAAATATCCCTGTGCTACTTATGACTGCTTCTGTGCTCCAGCATCACAAATGAATGTGAGTAGTGTGGTATGTATCGGAGTATCTGTGGTGAATGATGTGATGGAGGAAAGCAGGAAGGGCTTTGGCAGTAGAGATGTGACTGTGGGAAGAGAGGAAGCAGCGCTGCGAGACTGTAATGAGCTCTGTCGCTCTTATCTGTGCGCTCAGGTTTAGTTATCGCGTCTGGTGCGTGTGTGCGAGACCGACGCCAGCCTGTCCTGCATTCCAGCCAGCGCTACGCAGCGAGGGTTCGGTTACTGCCAGCGGGTCCCTGTCTGTCTGATGACGCCAAACACAGAGCATGTGCACTGTCAGATATTACTGTAGTGAGCGAGTATTAAAGGTGCAATAGCTGATTGTCTTCAGAAATATTTGTTTGTTATGCTGGTGGAAAGTCTCTTCACATCCAGATAGCAATCATTAAGTTAAGTGGTCTTAACTTAATGAATATATAACATATATATATTTTATATATAAATACATATAAATAAATGTATTTATATATTCTGTGTACAGACAGAGCGAGAATGGCAGGTACTGTAGTACTTTTACTAACTGCGCTATAAAGTTTTCTCACCGGTGAATAGCACATGATGTATTGTAGTAATCTTGTCTCTGGTCGTCTGGTCTGTGTGCGTTCATGTGTTCAGGAGGTGTGGCTTCGGACGGCGATTGCAGGGAAGGTGGGACGTTTGCTTTCAGTGCTATCAGGCTAGTTAGCATTTCCCAAGATCTCCTACTGCACCTTTAAGATCCATGATGCACTTTTGCAGTATCTCAGTCATCATTCTGCATCACTGGTCCTTAGGGGACTGTGGATGTTATGAGAGTGTTGTGTATAGGGTTTTATTATTAAACAATTTTTGATGTTATAATCCATGTGTCTGTAAAAAAAAAAAAAAAAGATATATATATAGTATAATATATATATATATTTATTTATATATTTATACATTGTTTTTTTCTTTATAGTTGTTACAAATGTCTTTTATTTGTTTAATATTTAATAATAATAATAAAAATAATAATTTGTTTTCCCATTTTATATATTATATAGATATATATATAGAAAAAGAGAGAGAATGACTATATATATATGTGTGTGTGTGTGTGTGTGTGTTTGTGTGTGTGTGTGTGTTTGTGTGTATGTGTGTGTAAAATAGAGAGAGGGCAAAAGTAATTTAATAATAAAAAATAATAATTTATTTTTCATATATATCTATGCATTTTTATATCATGTTTTTTTAATAAATATGCCTAATTGTATATTTAGAAAATATGTAAAGTTTTTAGAAAGAGAGCAAAAAGAAATATATGAAATTATATTTAAATATTTATACATTTATAAATTGTGTTATCCTTACATATATATATATATATATATATATATATATATATATATAACAAAAATGTATTACAATACAAATTTAAAATTATATATATATATATATATATGTGTGTGTGTGTGTATGTGTGTGTGTGTGTGTTTAATTTAACTTTTTTAACATTTTTAAAACCATGATTTGTGGGCAGTTAATTTCTGGACACCTGATGATGTCATTTCTGATATAATGTTTGTGTGTTTTTAGCACTGCAGGCACGGCATGTGTGTAAATAAAGAGATGGACATGAAGCCAGTTCATGGTGAATGGGGCCCCTGGGGCCCCTACAGTGTTTGTTCCAGGACCTGTGGAGGAGGAACACGCAGCACAAGCAGAGACTGCAATAAACCTGAGTAAGCGCATCAACACACACACACATTGAGACTCAATAACCCCTGATGGTGATTAGATTTTTGGGGGAATTGTTTCCTACATTACATCCCCAAAACAACAGCAAAACCAGTCCACACACATCCTGTTTTAATGAAAATAATGTTATAAATTACAACTTTTAAAAAAAAAATACACATATATATATATATATATATATATATATTTGTATATAGATTTACCCCAACATGTCATTAAAAGTAAAAAAGTATTAAAAAAAACAAATAAGCTATATATTTAGGCAAAATATAATTTATTTTTTTCTTTTAATTTTAGAGTGAAATATGATCTTTCTTTTTCTTTCTGTCTTTTGTTCTTTCTTTCTTATTTAGTAACAATATGATAATATAAAAATAATAAAAAATGTATATATATATATATATATATATATATATATATATGCGTATGTATGTGTGTATATATATATATATATATATAATTTTGTTTCAATTTTAAAGTGAAATATGATCTTAATGGCATTAAAAGTACAGTAGGATTCATTTTCTTTATACACATTTTTTTCTTTGTTATTTTACATGTGATTCAATATGATATCTATTCACCCCATCGTGTTATTAATAGTAAATAAAAATAAAATTTTCTTTAGGCAAAATATTATTTCTTATAATTTTCTTTTAATTTGGAGTGATCTTAATGGCCCTAAAAGAGAATATATATTTTTTAAATTTAGTTATTAAGAAGTTTTTAAGTAATTAAGAAGTTTGACTTTCTGTAAATGTGCCCAATTGCATTGAATTGGTGAATTTTCATATTAAATAATTTTTACCTATCAAAAGGCGTTCAGTGTGTGACTGCACAGATATCTTTCTGGTTCTCAGGCCGAGGAACGGAGGCCGGTTTTGTGTAGGCCGCAGAATGAAGTTCCGCTCGTGTAACACGGATCCGTGTCCCCGCGGCCGGAGGGATTTCAGGGAAGAGCAGTGTGCGCAGTTCGACGGGAAACACTTCAACATCAACGGACTGCCGCCCTCCGTCCGCTGGGTGCCCAAGTACAGCGGCAGTGAGTGTCTTTGACCTCTGACCTATCACACACACACACACAGACCTGCAGCCACTGCTATTTTCTCGCTAAATTTAGCAACTTTTCAGACTACCCTAGCAACTTTTTTCTCCCAAAGCACCTAGCAACAAATTTAGCAATTTTTAACATTAATTTGGCAAAAATTTCTACTAACATAGTAGATTGTGCCCTACTTTTACAGACTCTTCTTAGAGTGTAGCATACTAACACACTAACTGTAGCATAGGTACTAACACTACTAATACACTGCTCAAAGCATAATTGTTGAAAATGTGTAGTATTACTAGTGTACTAGCTATTAAAAAACTTAAATTGTAAGCAATTAAAAAATGTGTAATAGTTCAATAATTCAATAATGT
Organism: Cyprinus carpio; assembly: GCF_018340385.1. Classification (NCBI taxonomy): domain Eukaryota; kingdom Metazoa; phylum Chordata; class Actinopteri; order Cypriniformes; family Cyprinidae; genus Cyprinus; species Cyprinus carpio. The sequence continues at coordinate 1,818,138 of NC_056621.1, forward strand.
TTTTTTTTAAATGCAGCTATTTATATTTTAATATTGTGTTATGCATATTATTTTACAAACAAATCTAAATTAACATTTATAAAATCTATTTTTAGCTGAGATTTGATGTTGTGACACAATTTTGCATTGTGATTACATCATAATGTAATTTAGCAACTTTTAACAACAAATCGACTTTCCTTCAGCAGCTTTCTCTGAAAATGAGTTGGCAACACTGGCTGCAGCTAATGTTGTAATGGTTTTCTAGCGGCTGATGGAGGAGCCGTGCTTCATAATAAATCTGTTGAGCTCGTCAAACTCTGATGAATAGCACACAGACAGCATTCATGCTTTTGGCAGATGCTTTTATCTGAAGTGAATGCTGTACAGTTACTTGCTGACAGATGAAATGGAGAAATCACATCGCTCTCTGACACACAGAAGTAGACTTCAGAATGACTTTGCACTTTATTAGCTGATCAGAAACATGTAATAAAAACTGTCATGTTTTGGCTACAGGCATATGACGTGTTTATGTGATTATATGCTATGATGCTGTATTATATATTTACACTGGACAGTTTGTAATCTACATAAAAAAAAAAAAAAAACATCCTTCTTGACTCTCCAACCGAGTGTAATGGTAACCGATGTTAAGAAGCCTTTAACGTTATGTGCTCAACAGTATCAGCCTCCATTAGCACACTTATTTTATCTTATTTATACTTATTTGATCTTTATATCTTACCACATTCTTTGTTAAAAAAATTATCATTATTCGTTATTAATAAAATGAGTAAGGTGGATCCTATAGGACCCTAAATAAATGGATTTTACCCTTTAAAATGAATGTAGTTTTTGGTTCATTGTTAATTTAATGAAAACACAACAACAACAACAACAACAAAAATAGTACAATAAAAGTTGCTTATATTAAACAAACTTTTATTGACAAAATGAATAAGAAGGATGACACAAATATTCGTGTTATATTTTAAGGTATTTGGATTTTCACCATTAAAACGAACGCTCGGTTTGTGTTTCATTATCAGTTTATTGAAAACACAACAACAATATAAAACAAAGGCAAACTCACTCACTATGAAGCGGACGCTTGTCTGCTGTCCAGCTGAACTACATTGATATTGTTATTTCTATAAAAGTACAAAACGACAGTGAAGCAGTGGGAAAGTAATGCAGTAATTAAAAAAGTAATCACAAAGTAATCAGTCATTTCTGCTTATTTCATTTCAATTTGAAAAATAAACTATCAAAATGTACACAGACCCTGTAGCTCAACTGTTTTTCATTGTTCTCTGGTGTTTTTCATCACTTTATGATTACACTTTGGTGTTTTTCATCTCTTTCTCATCACTAATTCCTTTCTCGTTATTATTAAAAAAAAACTTACTGACTCCATATTGTACAGAATCAACAAAATAATGGTAAACTAATGCCAAAAAACTCATCTCTCTTGTTTCTCAGTTCTGATGAAGGATCGCTGTAAACTCTTCTGCCGTGTCACGGGGACGACGGCGTACTATCAGCTGAGGGATCGGGTCATCGACGGGACCCCGTGTGGACCGGACACGTATGATATCTGTGTACAAGGGCTATGCAGGGTATGAAAGGACTTCTAAAATGATAATACTATTATACTTTGAAATTTATTACAGTACTGAATGATTACCGAATTCATATACAATTGGACTTCAAAGAATAACATGGTACTACCATGGCGTTTATCTAAAACCCATCAAGTTACCATGGTACATGTTTAAAGTAAACATAGTAATACCATGGTATGTACCCATGGTAAATTTGTGGTGCAAATGGAAACTGATATTCTTATTGTATGTGTTTATCATAGCAAGCAGGTTGTGACCATGTTTTGAACTCGAAGGCCAGAAATGATAAGTGTGGCGTCTGTGGAGGAGACAACTCTTCATGTAAGACCCTCGCTGGAACCTTCAACAACGCACAATATGGTGAGACCATATGGACCGCTATGCTCTCCTTTTTTCATCCCTCTTGAAAGGTTTGCAGTGAGGGGCATGCTGGGAAATGACAGAACCATTTGTTCATTTTTGGATAAGTTCTTTCTTTCATGGGTGGGATAAAGGAGCAAGAAATCATGTGACACAGAAGGGGTTTCTCCCCTTATTCCTCTTCTTCTATTTGTTGATTTCCTTTATTTTTTCTTTCTTTGGTTTTGATTAGAACACTACTCGTCAAACATGGCTAAAATCATGTTCCTCTGCTGTTTTCTCATTACTCCCTGGTGTTTCTTATCTTGTTCTCATCACACCCTGGTGTTTCTCAGTATTTCTCATCCTTTTTCTCACCACTCCCTGGTGTTTCTCAGTGTTTCTCATCTTTTTCTCACCACCACCCCCTGGTTTTTATCAGTGTTTCATCTTTTTCTCATCGCTGTCTGGTGTTTCTCATCTTGTTCTCACCACCACCCCCTGGTGTTTATCAGTGTTTTCTTCATCTTTTTTCTCATCACTGTCTGGTGTTTCTCATCTTGTTCTCACCACTCCCTGGTGTTTCTCAGTGTTTCTCATCTTTTTCTCATCACTGTCTGGTGTTTCTCATCTTTTTCTCACCAACCCCACCAGTGTTTCTCAGTGTTTCTCATCTTGTTCTCACCATTCCCTGGTGTTTCTCAGTGTTTCTCATCTTTTTCTCATCACTGTCTGGTGTTTCTCATCTTGTTCTCACCACCCCCTGGTGTTTCTCAGTGTTTCTCATCTTGTTCTCATCTTGTTTTCTCACCTCACCACCCCCTGGTGTTTCTCAGTGTTGCTAACCTTGTTCTCACCATTCCCTGGTGTTTCTCAGTGTTTCTCATCACTGTCTGGTGTTTCTCATCTTGTTCTCACCACCCCTGATATTTCTCAGTGTTTCTCACCTTGTTCTCATCATTCCCTGGCGTTTCTCAGTGTTTCTCATCTTTTTCTCATCACTGTCTGGTGTTCTCATCTTGTTCTCACCACCCCCTGGTGTTTCTCAGTGTTTCTCATCTTGTTCTCACCACCCCCTGGTGTTTCTCAGTGTTTCTCATCTTGTTCTCACCACCCCCTGGTATTTCTCAGTGTTGGCTAACCTTGTTCTCACCATTCCCCTGGTGTTTCTCAGTGTTTTCTCATCTTGTTCTCACCACCCCCTGGTGTTTCTCAGTGTTTCTAACCTTGTTCCTCACCATTCCCTGGTGTTTTCTTCTGTTCAGTGTTTCTCATCACTGTCTGGGTGTTTTCTCATCTTGTTTCTCAACATTCACCATTCCCTGGTGTTTCTCAGTGTTTCTCATCACTGTCTGGTCTGGTGTTTCTTAGTTTTCATTATCATCTGGTGTTTCTCAGTGTTTCTTGTTTTTTTGTGTTGATTCCCTGGTGTTTCTCAGTGTTTCTCATCACTGTCTGGTGTTTCTCATCTTGTTCTCAACATTCCCTGGGTCGTTTCTCAGTGTTTCTCATCACTGTCTGGTGTTTTCTCATCTTGTTCTCACCACCCCCTGGTGTTTCTCAGTGTTGCTAACTTTGTTCTCACCACTCCCTGGTATTTCTCAGTGTTTCTCATCTTTTTCTCACAACTCCCTGGTGTTTCTCATCTTGTTCTCACCATTCCCTGGTGTTTCTCAGTGTTTCTCATCTTGTTCTCACCACCCCCTGGTATTTCTCAGTGTTTCTCATCTTGTTCTCACCACCCCCTGGTGTTTCTTCTCAGTTTGCTAACCTTGTTCTCACCATTTCCCTGGTGTTTCTCAGTGTTTCTCATCACTGTCTGGTGTTTCTTATCTTGTTCTCACCACCCCTGATATTTCTCAGTGTTTCTCACCTTGTTCTCACCATTCCCTGGCATTTCTCAGTGTTTCTCATCTTTTTCTCATCGCTGTCTGGTGTTTCTCATCTTGTTCTCACCACCCCCTGGTGTTTCTCAGTGTTTCTCATCTTGTCCTCACCACCACCAATCACTGCCTGGTGTTTCTCAGTGTTGCTAACCTTGTTCTCACCATTCCCTGGTGTTTCTTAATCACTGTCTGGTGTTTCTCATCTTGTTCTCACCACCCCTGATATTTCTCAGTGTTTCTCACCTTGTACTCACCACCCCCTGGTGTTTCTCAGTGTTTCTCATCTTGTTCTCACCATTCCCTGGTGTTTCTCAGTGTTGATATTGTTGTTACTATTCATTGGTTTTTATTTTTTCTTTCTCATCACTGTCTGGGTGTTTCTCATCTGTTCTCACCACCCCTGATATTTCTCAGTGTTTCTCACCTTGTTCTCAACCATTCCCTGGCATTTCTTCAGTGTTTCTCATCTTTTGCCTCATCACTGTCTGGTGTTTCTCATCTTGTTCTCACCACCCCCTGGTGTTTCTCAGTCTTTCTCATCTTGTTCTCACCACTCCCTGGTGTTTCTCAGTGTTTCTCATCTTGTTCTCACCACCCCCTGGTGTTTCTCAGTGTTGCTAACCTTGTTCTCACCATTCCCTGGTGTTTCTCAGTGTTTCTCATCACTGTCTGGTGTTTCTCAGTGTTTCTCTCCTTTTTTCATCACTCTCTGGTTTTTCCTCATCTTGTTTTCATTGATCTCTTGTGTTTCTCATCTTTTTCTCATCACTCTCTGGACTTTTTCTTATCTTGTTCTCACTACTCTCTGGTGTTTTTAATCTTTTCCTCATCATTCTCTGGTGTTTCTCATCTCTTTTTCATTTTTAATTTCATTTATCTTTTTTTCTCATCTCTTTCTCATCATTTTCTGGTGTTTCATATCTTGTTCTTGACACTCTCTGGTGTTTCCCAACTTTTTCTCATTGCTCTGTGGTGTCTCTCATCTCTTTCTCATTGTTTTCTGGTGTTTTTCATTTCTTTCTCATTAACCTGTTAACCCGCACCTGGACACCGACGCACTGAATGCTCTTTGTTTGCATGTGTCAATGTTTACGAATAGATTAAATGTAACGGGACAAAATTAATCTTCACAAACTATTTAACATTTTAAAGGTCTAAACCTCAAGCATCGACAACAGATCGATGTTTTTAATGGAAAGCTTATAAGGAATGTATTTGCTAAATTTGTGTAATCCGTACACATCAAAACATGTATAAACAAAACGCAGTACATACCAAATTCGTCGTAATAACGAGTCATAAACACAACCACAGCTGTAATCCCGGTTTAGTTAGAAAGGTAAGGGTCAACTGAACGACATCTCATAGCATCGATGACAGATCGCTGTTTTTCAATGGAAATCTTATAAGGAATGTGTTTGCTAAATTTGTGTAAGCAGTACACATCAAAACATGTATAAACAAAACTCAGTAGGTACCAGATTTGTTGTAATAGCGAGTCATAAACACATCCACAGCTGTAAATCCTGGTTTAGTTAGAAAGGTAAGGGTCCGCTGAATGACATCTCATAGAGCATGTTTAGTCCAACGAAGCAATAACGTTGTAATATGGATGGTAATTCCTTTGTTTACGTCTCAGTTCTTTGGGGAAAGTATTGTTTGTATCCGTTATGGAATAACCTATGCTCAAAAACTGCGTCTTGGTAGTAAAAAAACAGCATGGTTTTGTAGGCATGCAGTGTTCAACAAACAGAATGAGACGATCCACTAAAAAAATGTCAAAGATAAGCGGAATATTGTTTATTTGAGTTCTGCCGCTCTCTCGTGACAGCTCGTGACGCGCGCTCTGATGCACCTGTCATCTGATGGAGGCGTAACTTAGCAGTCAGCTTTTTGCACAAATTATTCTTTCTATTTTTCTTCTTCAACATTTTTCAGATATGTGTGTGTGTTTTGTGGGGAATGTGGCTGTATCTACATGATTACCATCTCTATGACTGATAATCAGCGTGTGATAGACAGCTATCAGTGTGAATGCGTTCTATATGAATAGACTGTGAATACTGAATGTATTGTGTGTCTGTTTTGTTTGATTATGTTTTGTGTTCATCAGCATGTGATTACCGACTGTTTGAGTGTCTATCAGTGTGAGTGTATTGTAGACATGTGCCAGTATTCGGTAATGCAACATATCACGGTAATGAATATGCACAATATTGTTATCGTGGGCACTTGTAAATACCGTGAATAATTATACATTACAAATTATGCAGAATTTGTGATGCATTTTAAGAATACTTTTCCCATCAACTGGTCAAAATGCACAGCACCGCTGTATGCTGCTTTAAAGACGCATGGCTCTGATGTAAACAAGCACGCATGAGAAGCACATGGGTGAACACTTGAGAGACGCACTGAATGAAAGCTCATTCACTCTCTGACACCAGATGGCGCTAAACTGCAGAAAATGCAGCCGTTACCCTGTAAACCCCATAAATAAAGCAGCTGCTACTTTCTAAAACATATTTAAATAGATTTAAATAGCAACTCAAATTTGTGGATTTGCTATGGTGTTCATTACAGTGCCAAATACTTAAAAATATTTAGACTTAATAGGCTATTTACTTTCTTTTTTTTATCATTTTAATCTGGACTACAACATGCCCTAGATATTGTTTGAAAGTGTTTTGATTCTTTATTGTTCGTTCACACTTTACATTAGGGCTTCATTAGTTAACATTAGTTAATTTATTGGTTAACATAAACTGCCAAAATTCTGAATATCCATTAATCGTAGGTATTCCAATATTTAATAACACATTGTTAAAATTGAAAGTTGCAACTGTGTTATTTAATGAGCTAACATGAACTAAGAATTGTATTTTTCAACAAAGATGAATAACTTCTGTAGCAAATCTAGCTATTGTTTATTGTGAATGTTAATGCATTAACTAAGGTTAACTTATGAGGTCTTATTGTAAAGTGATACCTCTTGGTCTTTATAGTTCTTTTCCACTTTGGGGGAGGGACTAGACATAGTCTCAGAAAAATGGTTGCAGGAATCTAATTTTTTTATGGTTTCAAAATTGAAGTCAGGAACTATTACAATTTTAAGTTAGGTAGGTCATTTTCAGCTGTGAGTCCCATAATGGGGGGTGCTGGCTAACAGGTTAATCTCTGGTGTTTCTCATCTTCTCACCGTTACTTGGTGTTTCTCATCTCTTTCTCGTCGTCTCTTTTTCTCATCTCTTTCTGGTGTTTCTTAACTTGTTCTACTCTCTGGTGTTTTTTCTGTCGTCTTTTTCCCATTGCTCTGTGGAGTTTCTCATCTCTTTCTCATCACTCGCTGCTTTTTCTCATCTTGTTATCATCGCTTTCTAGGGTTTCTAATCTAGTTCTTGTGTTGTAGGTTACAACGTTGTGGTTCGGATTCCTGCTGGTGCGACCAACATCGATATAAAGCAGGTCAGCTACTCAGGATTGCCAGAAGATGATAACTACCTCGGTGAGTTAGTACAGATAACCAGACCAGATTACCCTGGTAATACCACAGTACTCTGATACGTGTAATATATACTGAATGATTGCTGTGTTTATATGCCATGATATTTACGTGGCACTCAAATGAAGAATACCATGCTGTTACAATGGCACATGTCCAGAACAGCTGTGGTATTACAATGCTGCTTCACCGTGACTCTTCCGGGAATTCGGGGTCGCAGGAGAGCAAACTCTGGATGATTGACAGACGCCGAGGTGCTAATGAAAGTGAGCGAGCGTGTCCAGGACGTTTGTGTAGCTGTTCACACTCGAGTCAAAAGGCCAAATAAACACAAACACACACAGCTGATGAATGAGACGTGACCTGAGGTTCACTGTCCAGGTCTGGGCCCATATTCACAAAACATTTTATCTTACTCCTAAAAAGATTTTAGCTAAGTGTTTTCTCTTAAAATCTATTCACCAATCTGCTGAGACAAACTTTTACTAAGGAATAGAGAGTAGTCTTCAAGATTTCAGCATGCTTACTAACTATGCTGTGATTGGCTGATAGTCTCCGTCAGAGATTTATTCATAGAAATATTGTTGTGTGGTGTATTATTATGCTGTATTATTATAATGATTTTTTTATGATGTAACTAAATTAACAAGTATATGTTCAGCTAACTGTCAGCCTCTTACATGTGTGCTTCTCGTAGTGAATATGCATATAAACAGCCTTTTAATTAACAGAGTAGAATAGTCATGGCTGATAGTTAGACATGCAAACGTAAAAGAAAACCAAACTGGACGCGAGAACAGCTGTTACTTCTTGCCCAACTGTTTAATGAAAACAAGGATATAATCAAAGGAAAACCTGGAGTTGGGATAACCTCCAAAACCAAAGGTGATACCTTTACAAAAGCTCATTATCATCAAATGTTTCTAAAATGTTTATGCTTGGAGGCAGATTGCTGGCAACAGCTATTTTAGGATAGTTTGTGGCTTGGTCTTAGTGACTTAGGACTCCTCTTTTCTGTTCTTATAACTTTTCAGATTTTTTGTTATAAAGCTTTTTGTGTTTTGTGATATTTTTTTAGTTTTGATGTTTTCTGAATACAGGCCCTGATCTTTCTCATCTGCAGCTCTGTCTGACAGTCAGTCCAACTTCCTCCTGAACGGGAACTTCGTGGTGTCCATGTTTAAAAGGGAAATCACCTTTAAGGGAGCAGAGATCGAGTACAGCGGATCTAACACCACGGTTGAGCGGATCAACTGCACGGAGCGGATCGAGGAGGAGCTCGTGCTGCAGGCAAGTGAACTACACCAAACACAGCCAATCTGAAGAAGTTTACAGTGAAATGATACAAAACCACAGCACAGTTTCAGACTAATGAGCTGTCAAGCATCACATGAATGCAACAGAAACCAGTCAGCCAGCTAGATATCTTGTTGTGCATCACCTTATTTGTTAAGCCTGGTTTGGGCACAAGCTTTTATTGGTATCTTTGTTTTCAGGAAAAAAATATAACTAATACATAAATTACCTAAGAATCCAAACTGTGTGCGAATTGTGTAAGAATAAGACCTGTATTATTTAGTTATTTTAGTATTATTTATATACTATTATAGTTTTATTAATATTTTGAATGAGCTTTTATTTTTAGATTTTCAGTTTTCATTTCAATTTTAGTTTTAGTATGTTGCTACATGCTTTGGTAATTTTTAGATTTTATTTAAAAATCAAATATAATTTTAAAAGAAAAATATTAATAATTTTATGGTTTTGAAATATTTAAATATTTATCTTTAATTTGTTTATTTCAGTTTTGGTTATTTTAGTGCTTCAACGTAAAAAAGTTTTTATGTAATATTTATATTTTGTTTTATTTAAGCTTTTTCAGTTAATTAAAATGATTTTATCTAAAAATAAAATGTAATTTTTTTAAAACATATAATTGAATTTTAGTTTTTTTTAAATATAACCTTATTTTATTTTATTTTCAGTTTAAGTCTATTTTAGTATGCTTCAACTTTAATTTAATTTAATTTAATTTAATTTTAAGTTAATTTAATTTTAATTTAATTTAATTTAATTTAATTTAATTTAATTTAATTGCCAAGGCAAAAAATCATATACAACTTGATATATTTTATTTTCAGCTTTATGATGAATAACGCATGATTTTTCTATAAAATATATTTTTATAATAAAATATACAGTCATAAAACTATTTTTTTAAATAATTTAAATATGTAGCTTACTTATTTTTATTTTAGTTTGTCATTTTAGTGCTTCAACTTAAACGTTATTTCAGATAGCTGACAAGGCAAAAAAGTTAGTTTTTCTCATGTAATTTAAAAAATTTTTTATTTCAGCTTTATTACAATTAATTAAACTGATTATTATTATTATTATTATAATTTTAATAATAACAAGACTGAATAAGTCTTTATTCAGAGAATATGTCTTGATTTAAGAATGCTTAGATATGTTTTCCTGGAAAAAAGGCAAAAATGCTGCTAAATGAAATGATTAATTAATAAAATGCCTTCATAAGATGATTCTGCAGTATAATAGACTGATATATCTTCATCTGAGGGAGATTTCCAGGCTTCCTGTGTAACGAATCTGTTGTCGTCTCAGGTTCTGTGCGTGGGAAACCTGTATAATCCTGACGTCAGATATTCCTTCAGTATTCCCATCGAGGAGCAGAGAGAGCAGTTTGTGTGGGATCTGTCAGGCCCCTGGCAGGAGTGCAGCCGCATATGTCAAGGTGCCATGCTGGGGTTGTTTGCGGCTTTTTTGCCTGGTTTTCGTCCTCCTTAAACACCTTTTTAGCTGAAAGGAAGCCACTTCCACGTCATCTGTGTGTTTGTCTGCAGGTGAGCGGCGGCGGAAGGCCGTGTGTGTTCGTAAGAGTGATCATTTGGTGGTTTCGGAGCAGAGGTGTGAGAATCTACCTCGACCCAGAGGCACAACGGAGCCCTGCAATACTGACTGTGAACTCAGGTACAAGTACAGCACGCCTCTGGTGTTTTATATTAGTAATGCAGCAGTCCCATACTAGTGATGCAGCAAAAGGAAAACTTCAAATTCTGCAAACACTGAATTGACTGAAAATATTTTCATTTTAAATGTTTGATTTGATATTCAGTCTTTGTTTGGAATAACTATTGTTACAAATGTTTTTCCTTCAATTAGTGTCACAACAAAAGGATCTTGGATCCAACAGCACAAAATAATGTGTAATATTGTAAAAGAAAAAAAAATACACTTTTTATATATTTTTACATTTTTTTTAGTATTTTATTTATTTATTTATTTAATTTTCTTTTCTTTTTATTTCAGTTTTAGTAATTTTAGCTTTAACTAATAATAAGTTGCCAAGGTAATGTTTCTCTTTTTTCCATTTAAATACATTTACATTGTCATTTAGCAGATGCTTTTATCTGAAGCGACTTACAAATGATGACGATAGAAGAAATATTAGTGTTGAAGGTTTCACAGAGGAGGTTTTGGACACCTCCTTTCACTTTTTATCATAAATCAGAAAATGTTGTAACAGCCCTAAAAACAACAAAAGGTAATATAAATAAATGGGATTGACATGAACAAACCTCTCTGTAAAAAAATTAAAATCTGGTGTAAGTGCTACTGAAGTGGGAATGTTCAGCTCAGTGCATGAGAAAAAATTAATTAGAAAAATTAATTAAATTAAATGCAAAGTCACTCAGCTACGAATGTGAACTATTTTCCATCAATATCCTCCATCATTACCAGCTTTTACATTAAATATAATTATATGTGCAATCATTTCTAATGCATGCATTTTTTTTAACACTATAAATTTTTTTTTTTGAAGTTTTTTTTAGTATTTTACAAGAATATACTACTTCAGTCTTTCCACTTCAAAATTTCACATTTAATACAATGTGTTATAGTTTCTTTGTAATTAATTGTGAAATTTACAAGCAATTTCTCAGTAAAAATTGTTTGTACAGCAGTTTTTTCAGTGCATTTCAAAGATTATGTTACTGAATGTCAAAGCTTACATTTCTGTTTCGTAATTATTTGTGAAATTTACAAGCAATTTCAGTTAATTGCATTTGCTGCCCAAAAATATTTTCATGAACTATTTTAAATCTGTACCCTAAGAAATATTTACATCTGTACACTACATTCAAGTTGCCGATTCATGCTGATTTCACACGGCATATTTTAGTGCAGTTCCCACCCAGTGCAGCGGAACTTGTTTAGGACCGCATCTGATGAAATTCTAAGGCATCACCTCCGGCTGGATTCAGTGAACGGGCTACAGCGTCGCCTGCTACAACAGTGGCGACGATCCTAACAGACTCTTCTCTTTCTGTCTCCCAGGTGCGAACCCGCGAGGACCGGGCCGGAAGCCAGCGTGCTCAAACCTGTTTCCCACTAGTCCCGACCTAGACTGTTATCAAAAGGTGACGGTATTGGCCTATTGTGGCCCGGGTTGCCACGTTACACTGGATGTTCCGATGGTGCATGCGCTTGCCTGTTCTGTGCATGCGCTACAGCCAGAACAAGAGGCTAAGCGAGCGCATGGAGGCCAGATTCTGCGCAGACCTGGCCAAACCGCAGACGCGAGAGGGATGTCATGGGGACTGTCTGCTCAAGAGCTGGCAGTACAGCACCTGGTCTCAGGTGAGGCACAATACAGCTCATATCCTCTGTTATTCTTCACCCTGAGCTCTATATAATAATAATAATAATAAAATAAAATAATAATTCACCATGTTTATAGGATTTAAATGTTGTATAAAACCAGTGTGAATGATATATGAACAAACCCCTCAATAAAAACTTTGAGAATATCGTGAGATATTAATAAATCTGCTAGGGAGTTTTATGTATGTAGCTGTAGTGATACCAAGTACAAACTCATTATGTTTATAGAAAGTATAGAGGCACGACGCTTTTTTTTTTTTACTCAGTACCTTAATCCAATAGAAAATAAAAAAAAAGCTGAAACAGTAATAAAAAAAAAACTATACTAAAAAACGTATATACTGTCTTAAAAACTACTAGAAACGAAATATGAAACGATAGACCAAATTACTACATTAACTACAACAACCTTCAGCATCTAATAGCCTTTTTGAGGCATCGAATCACCTGTCCTCCCTGTTTTTTTTCACTGTGACCGCGACGCTTTTGTGAAGTGGTCGTTCAAACACCCTCATTTTTACTAGTATACAGCGACAGACACGCTTTGCGACGAGCCATCGCTCGCGGCCAATGTAACGTGGCGACGCAAAAATTCGTCGGAGACACAACTACGACTATAGTGCCAGTCATAGAAAGCTGTGTCGCGTGAAATGATATGACACCAAACCCTCATTTGCTTAAAACCATAGCATACATATAGAAATGATGCAAAGAAAAAAACGCAGGAGTTTGTGGCGTGTGTGGTGTTTGAGTGCCTGCCTGAAGTCAGGGAAACAAACTCTTTAAAGAATGCATTGTATTGAAATCTACAGACAACGAAATAGCGAAAGTGCAAATCTGCATTCCAAAACCAGACAAATGATATGTAAAAAAAACGCAACACGAGTTAAAAAAAGCCCTTCATAATAAAGAGAGGAATAGAAAAACTCTAAGGGGGTTTTGGAGTCATTGTAAGTTCTGCTGACAAGAGGTGATGGGGAAAAAACCTTTTAAAGATGATGCATCTGTAAATACATACATATCTTACACACACACTAGAATATATGGTGTGTTATAAAAAAACTCTAGACCAAACCCTTAGTCTAGAAACAAACAAGTGTTTAGACTGATCCCGAATCAAATCGTCCGAATCCTTCCCATTTGAAGCAAGTGCATGGAAACAAGAGAAATAATGTCTGTAATTCTTCGCTTTTGTATGTATTGGTAAATTTGTTAACACATTATTTTTTATGCTGGTTCGCTCCTCGATATAATGGTGCCGGTTTTGGTAATTGCGAATGTGATGTGGTTTTGTTTGCATGTGGATCGAGCATGACGCGGGTCGGCGGACATAGTGCGCGTTAGCGCGCCCAACCGCCGGGATGCGGGAAGGGTACTGTGGCTCTGAACTCACTTCATGGTTGCCGCATGTGGGGCGGAGCCGAGAGTGTAACGAGGCTAGCAGAGAGTCCCTGATACCAGCGAACCCTGCAATGACGTGCCCTGTCCCGACTGGAGCACCAGCGAATGGAGCGAGGTACTGAGCACAGCTGAACCAGACACTAATCACATCCAACCGTACTTATATTCTAAAGCATCATGATGCACTCATGCTGTTTTGATCTGGTGTTTCTTATAGTAGTAAATAATAGATAATAATAGATAAATAATTGTTAAATCCATAAATAAGATTTTAGTTACTTTGGGTAAGATTTTCGTTACTTGGGTAGAATAATGATATATATTATATTATATTACATATTTTGTTTAATACATATTTTATTTCCAGCGGATTTCTCATTTTCAATTACTTTCACTTGATGTAAACTAAATAAACCAAGACTATAAAGAATAAATGTGAAAAACACTGTAATTTAAAAAAAACTAATAAAAATGACAAAAACACAACAAAATGACTGAAACTTTAAAATGAAAACAGAAAATATGGAAAAAAAAAAGAATTTCAAATATGAACAAAATGTATAATAGTCTGTAGCAAAATACACAGCGCACTGTTGTTTTCTAAATTCAATTAATTTTCAGATTATGAAAATTTTTATCTCTAATTTGTCTGTATTTTCCTTGCTAAAGATACATTGGGGAAAGTTTTTAAACAATATAAACCTATTTAAAATTTTTAAACCTATAAATGCATTTTAAAAAATACTAAAGTGAATCAAATTAAATTGAATCATTCTGAATTTGTGAAAGAAAATGCTTTTGAATTTAAACTGTACTAATTTTAAATATTGCATTTAAAAATTGTACTAACACTATAAAGATTAATAAATAAAAATGAATACATACTACGTGGACATATTAATAAACTAAACTAAAAAAGACAAAAAAATCAACAAAATTGCACATTTTTAAAAATTACTAATAAAATGACGGAAAAAAAAACAAATTGCTGAAACTTTCATATTAAAATTAAAACAGAAAATTTAAAAACAAAATTTATTTTAAAATAACACAAATTACAGTATATCAGTGCTACACAGTATCATTACAAACATTATGAACATAATAGATGTGCAGTTTTATTAGTTCCTCTCACTCCACGACAAATCCTTTAAATTGAACCGTATTTATTACATAACATGAATGATAAATATGAATATAAAACAAACATAAATTATAGTAGCATTCATTTTAAGCAATATTTGTTATAAACGCAAAGCTTCACATTTATTTGAAGTGAAACTTAAACTAGCACTATGTGGGAAATGTGCTAAACAAATGAATGTGGGATCACGTACCTCTCTGATTGGACACCAATCCGATTTTTTTTTTATTTATGACATTAATTGCATATATAAGTTTTCTATAAAAAAAAAATGTGACTTGTTTTCCGGAGAATACGGTACTTTGAGACTTAAGTAGCGCAATCTGACTAACCTACAGTGAATCTGTGCATCTGTTCACATCAGTGTCTGGTGACGTGTGGGAAGGGCGTCAGACACCGACAGGTGCTTTGCATTCTGGGAGACGAGAAGCTGAATGAGCAGCGCTGCAACCCAAACACCAAACCCTCGGCGGTGGGCGGCTGTGAGCTTCCCGAATGTGCATCCTGGCAGTTCGGACTCTGGAGTCCGGTGAGAAACAGACGCTCAGTTCCTTTGTCATGTCAGTTCCTGTGACCAGTCGTTCTGAATCTGTGAATGATGGTTTTTTAGTGCACAGTGAGCTGCGGTCAAGGCTATCAGATGCGTGCGGTCAGGTGTGTGTCGGGAGCTTACGGCGAGACAGTGGACGACAGGGATTGTAACGCAGCCGCCAGACCTCGAGACAGTCAGGTGAACTAACACAATCCCATGCTTCTGCACTAGTCTGCACTAGTGCTAAAACCACAACTTCTAATGGTTTTAATGAAAGAAGTCTCTTCTGCTCACAAAGGCTGCATTTATTTGATCAAACGTACAGTAAAAATTGTGAAATATTATTACAATTTCAAATAGCTGTTTTCTGTGTGAATTTACATTAAAATGTAATTTATTTATGTGATCAGAGCTGTATTTTCAGCATCATTACTCCAGTCTTCAGCGTCTGATGATCCTTCAGAAATCATTCTAAGATTCAAAAGTTTGGGGTCAGATTTAGAAAAAAAAAAAAAAAAAAAAAAATGTTAAAAATGAATACTTTTATTTAGAAACGATGCATTAAATTGATCTAAAGTGACAACAAAGACATATATAACATTACAAAAGATTTCTGTTTCAAATAAATGCTGTCCTTTGAACTTTATTTTCATCTTTGAATCCTGAAAAATAAAGTGTATCAGTTTCCACAAAAATATTGTGCAGCACAACTGTGTTCAACATTGATAATAATCAGAAATGTTTCTTGAGCAGCAGATCATCATATTAGAATGATTTCTGAAGATAATGTGACACTGAAGACTGGAGTAATGATGCTGAAAATTCAGCTGCGCATCACAATAATCAACTACATTTGAACAGATATTCACATAGAAAACAGCTGTTTGAAAAATTTCACAATTTTTACTGTATTTTTGAGCAAATAAATGCATCCTTTGTGAGCAGAGTTGACTTTTTTTCTTTTTAAAAAATGGTAATGATTCCAAAATTTTGACCAGCAGGGTATAATAACCAACTGTTTTTTTCTTTTTTTGATAATGGCTTTTTATTGATGATATTTTGTGTTTTTGTAGTTAATTAGTGTGTGTGTGTAGGACTGTGAGCTGTCAGCTTGTCCTCGAACAGCGGCAGTGTTTAACACACCCAGACCAGCAGAAGTGGGTCAGAGACACACACAGTGGAGATACGGCTCATGGACCAGCGTGAGTAACAACAAAAATAAATTGCTGGAGACGGGCTTATTGAAAACGCAAACTGACTCTCTGCCAGCAGGAGGCGCTTTGAGAGCGGTAGAATAGCTGTTCCTCCAGTAACGGCTGTAATCGAAGCAGCGCTGCACTCAAGAATGCTACTTTATCAAATAAAACAAAACTTTTCTGAAGACAGTCGGTTCCCTTCAGAGATACATTCTTATTAAACACCCTTGACACGT
Source organism: Cyprinus carpio (assembly GCF_018340385.1). Classification (NCBI taxonomy): domain Eukaryota; kingdom Metazoa; phylum Chordata; class Actinopteri; order Cypriniformes; family Cyprinidae; genus Cyprinus; species Cyprinus carpio. Next base: position 1,834,667 of record NC_056621.1, read on the forward strand.
TTTGATTTTGAATAGAGTGTAGTGCCAACAAAGTCAAACGCCACAAATAAATCAATGTATGGGAAACACTGGTAATTTATATCGAAATATTGGAAATGTGTTTAATAATTGATATTACCGTTATTTAAAAAAATTATATATTGTGATATATATTGATAGTGAATTACTGTCCAGACCTAATTGTGAGTGCACACAAATAAATGTAGAGTCTTTACAGATTCGAAAGATGTATTACTCTTATCTGTATGACCAAAAAGGACGGAGTATTTTAAGTGCAGGTGAGCGCACTGGCGCCTCCGTCTGTCCACTATTAGGGGGCCGGCCTAGTTGATAGGACCTCCAGCTGTATTTATGTGTTGTGTGTGTGTGTTTCAGTGCTCTGTGTCGTGCGGCGAGGGCTGGCGGGAGCGCTACGTCAGCTGTAGAGACACTCGCCTCCATCGCGTCGCGGAAAGAGGTCGTCCTGTGCTTCATCTATCCTCGTTTCCTCCAGACTCCTCCGTGTGTTTCAGTCACCTGCGGTCAGTGTGAGGGAAGGAGAGTGGACACCAGTGAGGTCAAACCTGCTTAACATGCGTTACTGTAGTTGAAAGAGACTGTGTCATTAAACTAGATGCTTGTATTTATTTAGCTGCTATCAAACATGTGAAAAAACAGTGTTATTTTATTCATATTTTGTATTTTCGTATTTAAATGTTAGTTTTAGTATCATTTTAGTTTTAAAATATTTTTCTTTATTTCTATTTAGCTTTAATTTATTTTTCTTTAATTTTTAGTCATTTTAGTACCTCAACTTAAAATAACTTTATTTCAGTTAGTCGTTGATGCAAAACGTTTTTTTTTGTTAAGTTTTTTTTATCAAATGTTTTATTTTATTTTATTTTATTTTATTTTTTGTTTTTATTTTTTATTTTATTTATTTTTTTTAGTTTTTATTTTTTTTATTTTATTTTTTTATTTTTTTTTTTTTTTTAGTTTTTTTTTTTTTTTTGTATGTTTTTTTTTAAATTTTTATTTTTATTGAATTTATTTTTCTTTAATTTTTAGCCATTTTAGTACCTCAAATTAAACTAACTTTATTTCAGTTAGTTGCCAAAGCCAAAGGTTTTTTTAAGTTTTTTTTTTTTTAGTGTTTCTGTAGTACAGTGTTTCGTTAATTTATTTTAATTGTAATAGTTTTGTAAACTAGTTTTCGTTTAGTTAGTTGCCCAAGGCAAAATCAAAATTTTCATCTAATATTTTTTATTTTATTTGTTTATTTTTTCATATTATTTTAGTTTAGTTTAGTTTAGTTTTGTGTTATATATTTTTCATCAAATTTATTTTTCACTGTGATGTTTCTGACAATAAGGAGCTACTAGATTATTAAAACTTAATTTGTATTATCAGTAAATACCAAAAAAACAAGATAACAACAGTACTGTGAAACAATTACACTCACTATAATCCTCTCTTCAAAAAGCTTTAAAATTACCCCACATTATAGAACACATTTTTATTTATTTGCTTTCTCCTGTATTCCCCCACTTGTTTCTGTAATGCTGTATATTTGTTGAAATTTAAGATTTGTGATATATTTATGGTAATGTTTTGGTTTATTTTTGGGTGGAATATTTCTAAACCAGGTTGCCAAAATGATACAATGAGCACTTCTGGGGAAGAACTTGATCAAAAATACAGAAAAAAACAGTAATATTGTGAAATATTATTACAACTTAAAATAATAGTTTTCTATTTGAATATATTTTAAAAAAATAATTGTATTCCCTGTGATGCAAAGCTGAATTTTTCAGCATCATTACTACCAGCCTTCAGTGTCACATGTAACATCCAGTCTATCACATGATCATTTTAGAAATCATTCTAATATTCTGAATTATTATGAAGTGTTGGAAACAGTTCTGCTGTCTAATATATTTGATGAATAAAAGGTTCAAAAGAACTGCATTTATTCAAATAAAAAAAAAATTCTAACCCCCCCCCCCCAATATATATTCTAATAATATATTTTTCTTTACTATCCCTTTTTATCAATTTAAAACACATCCTTGCTGACATAAAAGTATTGATTTTATTTAAACAAAAGAAAGAATAAAAAATTACTGACCCCAAATTACTGACCAGTAGTGTTTTTTTGTTATTACAAAATATTTATATTTTAAAAACATAGCTTCTTTTTTTTTTTTTTACTTTTTATTCATCAAAGTATCCTAAAAAAGTATCACGGGACATGTTCTGAAAAATATTAAGCAGCAGAACTGTTTTTCCAACTTTGATAATGAATCATCATATTAGAATGATTTCTAAAGGATCATGTGATAATGATCCTAAAAATTCAGCTTTGCATCACAGAAAATAAATGATAATTTAAAGTGTAATAAATTTAAAAACCATTATTTTTAAATTGTAATAATATATCACAATATTACCTTTTTTTTTCTGTATTTTTGATCAAATAAATGCAGGCTTGATGAGCAGAAGAAACTTCTTTCAAAAACATTCAAAATAGTAATGTTTCCAAACTTTTGACCTGTACTGTATATATATCACACAAATATTAGGCAAAATTTTCATCTGAAATTGAAACCTATATTGACTAACTAAAGAAAGTTATTGCAGTGCATTTTTGTGGCTAGGTTTTGCTCATTTTGAGGTGTGCTGCCTGAAGAGGTGGTCTGGGTAGGCAGGGTGTCTGTTGGTGTGGTGTGTGTTGATTGTGGCGTGTGTTGTTTTGGTCCAGTGCTCGGGTGTCGTGTGGTGGTGGGTCCGCTCCACGCGGCGGGTCGTGTGCATGAACTACCATCATCAGCTGGACGAGTCGTTCTGTGACCCAGACGAGCGTCCCAGTGCTGAGCAGGAGTGTGCGGCCGCCCCCTGCCAATCCTCCTACCACTGGCCCAACAACCACCCCACTTCCCCTACGACCCCGCAGCCACAGCTGGAACGTCCCGTCTGCAGACAACCAGTGGAGGACAGGGCCCTGGGGAGCCGTGAGTGACACCCTCACTTACTCTGCTTCATCTTAACTAAATATATATCATATATTACAATCTATATACAAAAAATTATATTTAAATTATGCATAAAATATATCTGAAATTTATAGTTGAGTAAAAATGTATTTGACTTATGTATATATAATAGTGTATTTTTATTAAAATAATTATTGTTAAATGTATTAATATTATTAATTTATAAGTGTGTGTGTGTGTGTGTGCGCGTAGCAATTTATTAAATGAATAAAATTGCATGCAATTAAAATGTATTAAAATTTATACATATATATATATATATATATATATATATATTATATATATATATTATATATATATATATATATACATTTTATAAGTTTGCATGTTTAAAAACACTAATATTTTAATAATATTGTGAAATTCAATTTTCAGCAAATCTAAAATTTAATATTTGTTTTTTCACACAGTACATTAAAATTTTTGCTTTAAAATTGTAGCATTTAAAAATGATTGCTTTTAGTTTGTAGTGTTTTATTTTCAATTATTTAGTCAAAAAAGTATAGATTTTTAATATACAAAATAATTTTAATATTTACATTTGTTGTTTATTATAGAAAAATATTCTTGTTATTATTATTATTATTATTATTAGTAGTAGTAGTAGTATTTTAATTATTATTAAAATAGAATTATATAAATATATTCATTTATACATTTTAAATGTTTTTATATGCAAATAATTTATTTATCAGATATTGGCCATAACATAACTGTTTATTGTATCAGCCAGAATTTTAATATCAGTGCAACCCTAAAATCATGACATGACTAAAATATCTAATTAAGATCAAATCTATATATTATGATGGCATTTTATTACTACATTGACTGATTGAGCGCATGATGATTATTAATGTCCGCTGAGCTTGTTCTCCGTCTCACATGTGTTTTGCGAGCAGTACATGCGTGTGTGGATCCTCTTACACAATCACAGTCTGTTTGCTTTAGTCAAACGTTTCATATTTCATGCTCTCTGTCATCTGACTGCAATTTCCTTCATTAGCACATGTGCCCATTAGCTTTGATCTGTTGCTACGAGCACTGATGCATGCTGGGATTGGATGAGTTCCAGAGTGTGTGAGGCTTTCATACTGGACTTTATTAGTGTGGTTTGTGGATTATATGAAGATAATGCCATGTAATACAGGCTGTAAAGAGATGTATTTTGCCGGAGGAACACAAACTCTTATAGAAAGTCATGTGACGTCAACCTCCTGCTGATATACATGTGAGAAAATGAGTCCTTTAACGGCTCTGAACGATAATGACTCAACAGATACAGATGCATTACAATATATTACTCAATCACTGATGCAACGTGTTTTTCATGTTACAGTACTGAGAATTAGAGGTGAAATGTGTTGAATTGGGGTTGAAATAATCTCATAATGAAAAAAAAATAACCCAAACTAAATACATAAAAATATCTTAAAAATGCATAGTTTTTAGAAAGGCAATGAAACTTTGCAAATTTGTTAATATGTTTTGAATATTTGTATTTACGTCCTATTTTTTTTTTTGATTTTTTTGAATTTTTTTTTTTAAGAGATATAACACGTTTCGTGTTCGGGTCATTTTTGACCCGGGTATGTATGGAACACCATTAGGTGTCAAAATACTTATCTATGAAGTTATATTAGTGTCTAAAAACCTAATTAGCCTTTTTCACATATCTCAGACTGATTTTTGTTGATAAATATAAATTTGTACATCTATTGATGAACCACTGCAGCACTTTATTTATCTGAAAGTGAAAGTTTATACAAGTAAAATTAATTTATTTTGTTTGAATACTTTTTCAGAGTAATATATAAGTTGTGTTTTGTTAGAAATAAACATGTAGGTTTTTGAGCAAGCATGAGTTATAAATTCAAAGGAATTTAATTAAATTCCATTAAGTCGAATGGGATTAATATGTGTAATTCTCAGATTATATGTTTTTATAAATTTCATACAATAATATATTCAAATACAATTTCTCGTCAATATTGTAAAAAAATATATAGTTATTTTGCATCATAGTTTTTTTTTTCACATTCACTCATTAATGAGAAATTGCTGATCAGATACAATATATTGGGAAAATATTAAGTTATGACTTTTTTATCAAATAAAAATAATTTTTATGCATAATGTGGCTTCATTTTCTTAATGCAATGTATAGGATTGAATACATTTTATTAATCACCAAAGTAAAATTCACATACCTTCAACATTTCTCATATTATCACAGATTATTCTCTACAGTTTAGGAAATGGTAATAAAATATGACAAGAACTCAGAGTTAAACTGTGTCAGAACAAATTCATCTTGATATCATTTTGTTAACTTTTTTAGAAAGTTATGTAATGAATTATGTTGGATAGCTGTAAGCTGTTAAATTTAAGCCCACAATTAGATAAAACCAATTACCAATTAATGCTTCATTTTGTTCAGTCTGTGGTGTAAAAAGATCACATTAGCAATTAAAGAAAAACACTTCAGCAAAACATGCTCAGCTCAAAGTGTCTGAATCATTTTTGATCCAGTAGTCCACTGTATGAAGAATTTTTGGCTATAATATGTCACAGTTCACTTTATTTTACTGTCTTCACTTAAATAAATGAACTATAGTGTCCTGCACCCACTATTAAAAAAATATGTGTCCCTGGAGCACAAAAGCAGTCATAAGTTGCACAGATATATTTGTAGCAATAGACAACAATACATTGTATGGGTCACAATTATACATTTTTCTTTTATGACAAAAATCATTAGGATATTAAGTAAAGATCATGTTCCATGAAGATATTTAGCAAATTTCCTACTGAAAATATATCAAAACTTAATTTTTGATTAGTAATATGCATTGCTAAGAACTTCATTTTGGGTCCTTTAAAGATGATTTTTCAGTATTTTTAGATTTTTTTGCACCCTCAGATTCCAGATTTTCAAATAGTTGTATCTCAGACAAATATTGTCCTCCTCACACACTTTTTTTGCATGGAGAGATGATTTATTCAGCTCATTTAAAAAAAAAAAAAAAAAACCTTATGACTGGTTTAGTGGTCCAGGGTCACATTTCAATACTGATATCTGGTGTCAGAGTAAGTTTGGGTTTGTCTGTAGATTCTGATGTCTGGTGTTTGTGTTCAGTGCTCCAGCTCGTGTGAAGGCGGGATCCAGCGGCGGGTCGTGGTTTGTCAGGACGCAGACGGACGCAGCACCAATCACTGTGACGAGAGAGTCAAACCTGACGAATCCAAGAGCTGCGACTCCGGACCCTGTCCACACTGGAACCACGGCATCTGGGGACAGGTCAGACACACAACACCTGCGCATTCAGAGAGTGTTCAACAACACTACATTAACTTTACATTTAACATGATTTGAAGTTCATTAAAATTCTGTTAAAATATTGAAGAACAGAATGTCATTTTATAATTTAAATCATCGTAATATCCTTATAATATTATGTTTATTTTTAATAATTCTTAATCAGTTTACATGATAATATTTGTAATAATAAAATTATAATTTATTTTAATGAATTTAGTTTTATTCATTATTAAAATAATTTACTGCGAATAATTTAATATTCATTAACAAAATAATGTATACTTTTGAATTCCACAGTGTTTAACAAGTTAAGAGACACACTGATTATAAATATTAAATAATATGATTTTATTCAGTAATATTTAATTTTATTTTATTTATTCATTACCAAAACAAATCTCATTGTGGACTATTAATATTTCTGTTAACATTTATTATATTTAATATGTTTTAAATAAATATTTTACATAGTAATAATAATAATAACATATTTTAAATATTACTTTTGAAATTATTAAAATAATAGCATATTTTATAATCCACAATGTGTCAAGAGACTCATCAACTCAAGAGAAGAATTGATTATAAATATTACATTTCAGTAATTCAGTACCGAAACAAGTTTCAATAAGGACTATTAATAAAAATTATTATATTTGTTATCATATATTATATTATATTTATAAATTATATTTAATTAATAATAATATAATTATTTTGACAATATTTGAATAATAATGTATTTTAATTATTATTTGTATTAATTATTGCACTTTTTTTTTTTTATAATCCACAATGCTCAGTAAATCAACAGCAATACTGATTATAAATATTAAATATGATTAATTCATTACCAGAAATACTTTTTTTTCCCATTATTTTAAGTGGAACTAATAATAATAATAATTTGATTTTAAATAATATTTTTGTTGATCATTAATTAATACATTTTATTGTATTATTTTATTGTATTATACAATCCAAAACGTTCAACAAGAGAATTATTGATTGCAAATACAAAATATAATTCAATCAGCATTAAGAGTATCACTAAATATAGATAAATGAATTATGAAATGACAGATTAAGTCATTATTTATGTGTTCTATGTTCTTTGTGAGTATTTGAGTATTGCATCATTAGCTTAGCGACAGGACAAACTGTATTGGAGTCTCTTCTGCCTGGTTTATGAAGTACTGAAGGCTGAGTCTCTCTTTCTCTCTGTCCTGTAGTGCTCACGCTCATGCGGCGGCGGTCAGCACACGCGTCTGGTGGTCTGTCAGCGTCCCAACGGTCAGAGGTTAAACGAGCACAGCTGCGACGTTCTGGACAAACCGGCCGATGTGGAGCAGTGTAACGGCCAGCCCTGCGCCGCCGCCGCCGCTTCATGGCACAGACGAGCGTGGAAGCCGGTACGATAGATAGCAGCTGTCTGTGTGTCTGTCTGTCTGTCCATCAGACGCCCAAACAGGGTTCAGCTCAGTTCGAAGCATACTCCCAGACCTCGCTCAGACTAATCTACATTTTTATGTAACCCAATTTTAAAAATCTCGACCAGTCTTAAAAGAACAAAATTAGATGACTAACTTTTAAGACTAGTCTAAACCTTTTATGCCACTGGCCCCAGCTGCTCACCGTATTGTTCAGAATCAAAGTCAAAATGATGCTCCTCCTCAGTATTTTGTCTTGTTTTCCAAAACAAATATCTAAATATTCTTAAAATCAACAAGCATTTGCACGAAACGCAAAATGACTTATTTTGCGAGTTATGAGTTATTAAGTCTTGTTTTCTAAAAAAAAAAAAAAAAAATTCATAATGATTTTTTTTTTTAATTTTGTGGTGTATAAATAAATATACACATTTAAATAAACATGAAAAATTGTGCCCAAAAACACATTTTTTTTAATATTCTTCTGAACCAATTTGCTTTAAAAAAAAATAAATAAATTACATTTAAAAATTAAAACGAATTACTTTCCTGAATCCATTGTTAGATGTTTGTTCTTGTTTTAAGTGACAATTCACTTAATTTTGGTGCATTCTGCAGAAAGCAAGTGTAAATATCTCAAGTCATTTTGGTTCTCCAGTAAATGCATCTTGATTTAAGAATATTTTGTACTGGAAAACAAGAAAAAACTAAGAGACATTTTTTTGCAGTGAATCTTCGGGCCACCTAAGCAGACTAAAAACAGTGATTAAAAACATGTTTGCACGCTCTATGAATTAGAGGAAGCGTGTCTGAAAAACAAAGAAATAAATGGTGCAATTTTATTTGTACTCATTTGAGCTGTAATCTAAAAACACAAGTGTATATTTGTGTATAAGAGTTTAATATTTTAATTATTATTATGATGACAATTACCCAGCAGCCACTTATTGTATATTATATTTGTATCTTTGTACAGAATGAGTATCTTTAAAATCATCAATTCGTCTTATATTATTTAATATTTCAAACTGGTGCTCGTGACGTTGACTTGTACAGAGGAAAATATTTTTTGTTAGTATTTTGTTTTTATTTTGATCGCAATGTGAAATGAGTTTTTTAGAAGATCTGCAGTTTTCAACAGAAATCGTGGCTGCAGGATATTAACATATCTAAGTATAAATAACCACACTTTAGTTAGTTTGACAAGTGATTGCGATACTTGGACGTGGACTGAAACACTCAAGGAAAACTTGATAAATGACAAAGGAGAGAAATACCTCATCGTTCAGTCTTTGTCTCGAAATGCACTCGCAAAATGTAATAAAGCAGAAATGTAATAAAATCAAATGGCCAAACATTTCAGCCTCGTCAAACCCTCATAATGCATTCAACATCTGCGTACAGATTTATTATTATTTCATAAAACTGAATATTTTTCAACTAAAACCATTTTGTGTTTGAGCAGTGACTTCTCATTAATGAGTAAAAACATTTAATTTTGTTATTAATTGTACTCCTGTTATTAAACAAATCGAGAAATTCTTTAAAAAAACCATTTTGTGTTTGAGCAGTGAATTATAATTTATGATGACATTTTTTTTATTTTTTATTTTTTTAATGTATTTTTGTTTGTGATTTATCAGAAGAAATGAAATTTTAGAATTATATTAACAGTATTAACTGAATTGAAGTCAATGGAATTTAAATCCTTTTGATTAATAACTCATGATTTCTCAAAAACAGCCCACATTTATGAAACCTTCATATTTTATTTCTAACAAAACAGCCTAAAAATTACTCAGATTTTTTTTTTAAATGAGATACATTTATTTTAATTGCATAAACTTTCACTTCCAGATTAAATTTTTCACACTGCAGTGTTTTATCAATAGACGTACATACTCATGTTTATCAACAAAACTCAGTCCCAAAAGTATGTGAGATATGGAGAAAAGGTGAAATATATTTTATAAAAGTTCTTAGACACTAATTTAATTTCATTGGTAAGTATTTTTGACACCTAGTGGTGCTCCATAAATACCCGGGTCAAAAATGACCCGAACACGAAAAATATTATATCTATTAAAAAATAACTGTAAAAAATCAGAAAAAAACTAAATGATGTGTATTTTAAGGGTCTTAACACAAATGCAAAGTTTCATTCCCTTACTAAAAAAGTTTTTACGTGCCAAAATGCATTATGAGGGTTACTGCGTTTGTACTGTTCGTCATCGGGTATCAACACTGAGATTTCGTGCTAATTAGGATTGAATCACTAATTACTATCTACTTCATTGTTTGTCTAATGTAGCGCTGAGTTTTAACGTATAATAACAATATTTTTGTATCATCGTTACTCAGAATTTGACTTCATGCGTCATCATCGTTAAGGTTGCAGTCAGTTTCTGCAAACTAAACCATGAGAGCATTTTAGCTCTTATTTTTTCAACTTCCATAATAAAACCACAACCTATCGACATGTTCAGACGGTGATTGATTGACGTGGGAAATTTTATATATTTTTATACAGAGAAAAAAAGAGAGAGAAAAGAACTGCTTAATTTAATTTTCGGGTTCCGGTAGTTAAACCTCGTTCGCAGTGAATTAATTGCCATCTGAATGAGTTTTATCACGGTGCCATACGAATACATCACATTATTCTTTATTTTAAGTAATATTTCTTAAGTTTCAGAACACAAATACCTCTTTTGTCTGCTCGCTAGCCATTTCTAATAGTTTTTTAGGATTGTTTTTTTTTTTTTTTTTTTGCAGGAGGTTATTTGGTGCAGCTTTTATGTTCAAATGTCTTGTTTGATTGTGTTTTGAATCATAAAGTAACTGTACATGTGTCTCAATCTTCATTATGAAGCGATTCATTTCTCTTCTGATCCGCTGGTTTCTCATCTTTGTTTCAGTTCATTTTGTTCTGGCTTCTTTCTCTCTGTTCTCTCATGGCTGTCCTCATCGCTAATGATGATGTATGATTTTGTTTTTCTCATAAATATGTTCAACTGAACGTCCCACTCAGTTTGTTCCAGAACTATCTCACACTGTAAAAATGATTAAAATACATAAAGGTTGTGAATGCTTGTGTTGTTTTCTCAGTCTGTTGGGCTTTTAGCCACATCTGAAGGGGCTTCTATGTTCATTGAGTTTTTATCGACATATATACAATGTATATGAGGAAAAAAGGGGAAGGTTTTTTATTTTAGCTGCTGTAATTCTTAATTAATGTTATATTTACCATTTTAAATCATATATCATCAAAATGCTGTTTAACAGTTTTAGTGATGCATTTTAGCTATGCATCAATCATGTAACAATATTTCACATTTTAATATATAAAATATATATTTGTGCAAGCTCAAAGACATAATTAAAATCAAACTCAATAAAGCTGCATAAAATTATAAAATAAGTATCATTATGGAGTTTTAGAAGGAGTATTTTAGTAGATCTGCATCAATGTAAAGTAATGTTTCATGTTTTAATATTTAATTCAAGCTTAATGACATAATTTAAATCAAGTCCCTCAATTAATAAGCTCAATAAAGCTGCATAAAATATCAAAATAATTATCAAAATGCTGTTTAAAACCATTTTAGATGGAGTATTTTAATATATATGCATTGGTCATGTAATATTATGCAAGATTTCACACACACACACACACACACACACACACACACACACACACACACACACACACATATGTATGTATGTACGGTATGTGATATATGATGTGAGATGTAATTCAAATCAAGCCACTGTGATCCTTCTACCTAATTTTATTTTGGCAGGATCATGCATTAAGAAAAGTTATGGAAACTCTTAAAGGTAATTATTCATAAACATGTTTATGTGAGATACGCGTTTAGTTTCACAGCTTATAGAAATAAAATCCAACTTAATTTTAGACACATTCTGCTGTTTCATCTTGAATTTATTCATTTGCGTCCAGAGACATCAGTGTGCTTCATGAAATCCTGCTAAGTGCCAGAAAAAAGCGTTTTACGGTGTTTTCTTGAAGGTTTATATAGTGAACTCCCCAGAGCTGCAGCTGGGAATCATTTGGCTAATGGCTCGGCTGTAATGCGTTTGGCTTTTACAGCAACATTGGCTGATATTAATCAGAGCTGGCCAGAGTCCTTCGTCTGAGAGTTAAAGCAGTGTTTATAGAGCAGAAAAACCCAAGTACAGCCTCGTAATCATCTCGGGTTTCAGATGGCACTTAAAAGCCTCAAAATGCATGACTGTGTTGCGTTAAGCGTTTGAGTCCAGCAAAAGGCACACTTTCAAATCAAATCAAATGTGTGGTTTAATGTTAAATGTTGATACAGAAATGTAATTAAAGCACAGCATGGTTTGTAATGTTGTGATTGGATTATAAACCAGTGCTGCATTTCTTTAAGACAGACAGCATTTGATTTCTGTTCTCTGTATTTTTGTTTATAACATCCTTAATTGTGTTTCATTGCAAATTCGCTCTAAATAACAGAAATAAAACATCCATTGATTCCACTGAACATCACAACAACATGCAAATCCATTGATTTCAATCAGAAGAGTTTCTTTAAAATATTGTTTCATGGTGATACAATTTAGTCATTTTTCTGTTTTTGGTCTCTAACTTTCATTAATGTTTTTTTTTTTAAATAAATTTTTTTTAAACAGATTTTTCATTCTATCAAATATCAAACTTAAAGAGCTAATATAATTGCTAGATATAGTGATATAATTGCTGTTTTATGTTTTTGTAAGAAATTATTGTTATTGCATGAAATTTTTAAGAGAATAAAGATTAAGAAAATAAAACATACTTTTTATTACTAAAAAGTAATAAAATATTTAGTATTATAATCCTTTAGAAATAAAATTTTAGATGTTATAAAATGTAACCATTAATAAAATGTGAGATGTAATAATCCAATAATAAAATATTGCATTAGTAATAGAATATTTGGAAATTTTAGACAAAATTTAATAAATACATTTTTAGACAAAATATTTTTTTATAAGTAATACAGAATTTAGTAATATATGTTTAACTCTAAGTTTGACACAGAAATAGCCTTTGCTGCTGATGTGGTGTTAAATAACAAACAAATATATGACTATTGCTATCGTAGTATCGTTGAGATACTGTTATAGTTTTTATTCATATTCTGAAATATTATATTGCTATCGTAGTTTCTTTTTCAATTAAATTCTAGTTAGTTTCAGTCATTTTGTTGTGTGTTTTTGTAATTTTTAGTAGTTTTTGTTTTATATATTATTATCATTATGAATTTCAATTTTAGTTTTAGTTATATTTTAGTTATATTTTAGCTGAAATGAAACGTTTTTTATTGTACTTTATTTCAGTTTTATATTTTATTTTAACATTTTCTTTATTGTTGTTGTTTTAGTGGTTTTGGTTTCAGTTTTAGTTAACTATAATAACCTTAAATGACTGATTGTGCTTTATAAACTCATTTCCAGCACTGGCTCTGATCTACACTAAACACCCTTAAACACCTGTTTCAGTTTTCTGATTATTGCTAATATTCTCTCTGAGACGGGGGCCGCAAATGATTATTCCATCATTTGGGTTTGTTTGTGGTTCGTCCCTCATAAATCATCATGTCAGCGCTCGCTTATAATGCAGCCGTTCTCTGAATTTACCCAGAAACCCCTCGCTCTGAAAGGGTTAGTCTCCGCAGGAAGTCATGTAACTAGAGATGTTTGGCATTTTGATGTTTGTATGTGAGATTTATATTAGTGCGTTTTATTATGGTTATGGTTATAATTTCATCGCAAAACTAGCTGTATTTATGTGTTGATAAGTACCAGTAATGTTATTTATTCTCTACATTGGTGATTGATTGCAGTATTATGATGTAGTTTATTGGTATTGTTTAAACATGGTAACTTACCTCATGAAATAAATTAATTGTGTCTACATTTTATTTAAGAAGAATGCTAGCAACTAAGAGAAAGCAATATTTATCTTAACCCATTTTACTAAACTGCCTATATTATGAGAGATTTTGAGTAGAAACACTTACCAGAAAGCGCGCCTGGTTTTTGTTGCGTCTTGATGAGGATCCAGCGTTGCCAACTTATAATCAACTCAACATTATTTTTCCAGTAAAAACAGATTTAAACTATCATAAGCTTCAGCCAAAAGCCTAATGCAGTCGGTTTATTCTCCTGAATACTAATTTAAACCCATGTGTTTTAATGTTGGACTGACTGGGGAAAGTTAGTACAGAAACATATTCATGTTCTTATGCAGTTCATCTTTAATTTATGGCAATTAGGCTGTAATTAAAGCAGGGCATGGCCTTGAATCTGTCTGATGTTGTTATTTCATTAGAAGCTAGTGCTGATTTGTGATTATAACATGACGGAGCACCTGAACATTATGAAGTGATTATAATCTGATAGGCTGTAATGAAGGACTAATCTGACTCTGATTTCACGCAGGTTTTTTGTTGCTGTGCAAGTGTCAGAAAACAAAAAGTTTTTTTTTTAAGGTTAGCATTAATTACACTCAGTTATTATTAAAAAGCAATAAAAAAAGGTTACTTTAAAATAAAATATTTCTAAACTAAAAGTGAAATAAAAATGTATAAAACTATATAGACACAATTAATAATAATAATAATAATAATAATAAGAATAAGAATAATAATAAAAAGCACAAAGCACAATAAAAATTTGTAGCTAAAATTACAAAAACAGAAAACAACAGAAATAAATTTAATATGTAACTTTATTCATCAATGTCAAATGACAATAAGTTTTGATTACTCTTTGTAGTATTAAATTTTTTTTATATTTATATAAAATCTAAATTGCATATATTGTCTGTCTGTCAGTCTATATATAGTTTACTAGTGCTGTCAAATGATAATCGCGATTAATTGCACCCCACAATATTAAAGTTTTTGTGTACATATTTTATATCGTTCCCGTTCAAATCCTTGTGTGTGTGTTCTGTGTCACTATTTATTATGTATAATATATACCACACACACACACACTGCATGTATATATGTTAAGACAAAATGTTATTTTTTATATATTATATTTATATGACTTTAATTTATATTGAATATAAAATATACATGTAAAATATTTTTCAAAATAGTTCGTCAATGGTGTCAGCTATGGGTGTGTCTTTATACATAATGCACATAATGTACGTCTTTGTACATGTGTTGTACACACACACATATACAGGATATATACTTGTAAACAAAAAACTTATTTTTGGATGCGATTAATTTGTTTGTGTTCTTGTATAATTCATATTTAATTATACATTTATTATTATATTTATATAATAATAAATCAGTTTTTTCTTCAGGTTACATTCTCACTCATTTGTATTTCCTAGAGTTTTGTGGTTGTGATTGAAGGTGGTTGAGTTATCTGAAGCAACTCTGAGTGTGGTTTAGAAAGAGCGATAGACTGAGACGAGACGAGATGAGAGGAGACGAGACGAAGAGGTTTTCTTGCACATGTGTTGCCACCTGGCGAGAGAGCGTTTGGAATGAGAGACGGATCTGGAAGCGTTTAGGCTGGTTCTCCGTTTGCAGGGCTGGTTCACACTACTTCAGTGGGTTCAACGCTAGTTCTGCTCACTTTGACTGCATCGCTAAAAGTTTCTGATGGAGAGACGGATGAGAATCTGCTTAGATGTGTTCAAGGTGAAGAATCATCTGTTCTAGAAGGTTTTTAGAGGAAACGTTTCACTCAAAAGATGTGAAAAGTACCCCCCCAATCAGGAAGCCGTCCAAGATTAGGATGATTCTGTTTTCTTTGTCAGATTTGGAGAAATGTAGCATTGGCATCAGTCTCAGTTAATGGAAGTGAATGGGTGCCGTCAGAATGAGAGTCCAACAATCTAATAAAAACATCTACAATAATCAACAGTAATCCACAGCACTCCAGTCCACTCAGTGAACATCTGGAGAAGACAAAGATGAAACAAATCCAGCATTAAGAGTTTTTTTAACTCGTAAATAATCCATAATTAACCATTTCCTTCAGTGAAAAAGTGCATCTCCTGTTGTCTCTCAAATCAAAATCCAGTCACATATTTGTTTAGAGCTGTTTTGGACTGTTTTGATCTGTGCAGATTTATCTCCTGATTCAGATCAGATGAATTTTTCACTGGAGGAAGCGTTATTATGGATTATGGGCTTGTTATAAATTGTTAATGCTGGATGTGTTTCATCTTTTGTCTTCTCCAGATGTTCACTCTGTGATGGACTGGAGTGCTGTGTGGATCTGTTTCTTACAAACGCACAGCTTTATCAGCTGTTTGGACTCTCATTCTGACGGCACCCATTCACTACTTCAGCTTCCACTGGCCTATATCGTTCCTGTATGACTGATAAATATGCATCACATTAAAGTTATTAGTTGGTGTTGTGGTGTTAAAAACCGTTTTGCTAATCAAGCTGGGGGTGGAAACTTGGTAATTTAAATGCAATAAAATCCTTAATAGTTTTTTGGAGTGCATTGATAATACAATACCTGGTTAGTCGTCTCTTACGTCATTCATCCATCTGGATCCCAGATGAGAAGGAAAATTCTCATCTGGATTTACAGTTTTCAAGAGCTATTATTCATCATCAGCAGCTGTGTGGAATAGTTCAGTTTATAACATGTTCAGATTCAATTATGCATCAGTAATCAAAGACTATGAAAGAGTATGAAAATGTTTAGTAATCAGTTCATTATTTGTAATATTGGATATAAATAAAAATATAATCTTGGCAAGCTTTCTAAATAAGATGATTTGGTGTCTCCAGACCGACTCCACATGTCGAGTGGATGGATTATGTTACATGTAACTGCTGCAGAATGGACAGAAAGGATTGTTTCACATGGGACTCGTTTCGTCGTATCCTTAAACCAGAAACTATTCTGGTCTGGACTTTACATGTGTGATGAGCTCGAGATGCACAGATTCACTGCAGGCTAAACATGGTGAACAAACACAGCACTTCACGTCTGAAAGAGGAAACAGAGCAGTGCTGATAGAGAAATGATAGATGAGATATATGAGCGGTTTGATCTGAACGTTAAAACGAGGATTGATGATTTTAATATAAAATAAATCAACATTTAAATTAAGTAAATTACACACACACACACACACACACACACACACACACACACACACACACACACACACACACACACACACATATATATATAGTTCTTTTTTAAATTATTTTTATTTTATTATTTTATTTTTTTAGTTTAATGTTATTGTTATTTTTATTTACATATACATAGGTATACATAATATATTTAAAACAAATATATTTTCAAGATATATTTTTAAATTAAAATCAAATATGATATGAAATGTAAAATATTTTATATACTTAAAAAAATTCTAAATCTGTCCATTTGGTTGTTTTAAATATTAAATAAATCAAATAAATTAGTAAATAAATTGTTGTTATATTTTTAAATTAAAAAAATATGTCATGTATTTATTTTAAATTTTTTTATAATATATTATATAAAATTGTAAAATATTTTTAAAAATTAAATTATACATTATATAAATATATTCACAATCGATTAAAAAAAATTAAGTAATCCCACCTAACATTAAAGTTTTTAAATAGTTTTTAAGTTAAGTTTTTAATAGTTTTCAATAATTTCACATATAATCTTCAAATTAATGCAGAAACAACATAAAGACAGTATATTTTGTAATATTTGTTAAGTGGCATCATTTTTATGACTGAAGGCGAGTATCTCTGATACCAATACTGATATTTCTAGTAAACTTCTTTTTTTCTTAATATTTAACCATTGACTAAAGCCATTCAACATTTACAGTATCAATATTGAGATATCAATCTGAACATTTTAGCTTACAACTTTAAAAAATTACTTTTAATTTAAGTGAAATTAAAAACAATCTTCACATAAACAACCGATTATAATAAATGTCATATTTTATTAAATTTCATAAATGAATAAAGTTATCAACATTAGATTCCCTTAAGCAACGATTTCCTTTTTTTTTTTTGATGAACAGACGTCATAAATATTTATAATATTATTATAATTTGTGTGTGTGTGTTATATATATTATATTATATATATATAATATAATGACATATGTATAGCAATATATGTCATATATAAATATAAGATATCTATTCAATTCCACAATGTTTAATTTAATTATATATCTTTTTATCGATATTTTAAAGGATCAAGTTATGTTTACCAAGTTGATTTTGATTGTACAACAGTAATAAAATAGTTTCCCTCAAAAAAGTCCTTTACTGAATAAACGTTAGTGGGCTCATTGGTTTTTGGAAGGCTTTTGCCCTGATCTCTGTACTGAGGGCTTGATAGTCCTAGTTACTGATTCGCGTGAAACAACATGTAACCGTTGTGTTTCCAGTTTACCCAGTTAGCTGATACCCGCGTCTGTTTATGCCTTCACTGATTTATTGAGCTTTCAGAGGCGCAGATCTGACCAGCTGCGGTCCGTCGTTCGTTCCTGCAAAACACCTTCACAAAGACGCTCAGTGAGCTCATGTAGAGGCATGAGAAAAACAGTCACATGCAAACTCAGAATATTATACAAACCTGCAGTAATTACATATGTTAAATAAGACAATATCTTTATCCATAGAAAGTAATTAGTTACTTTTTTATTACTTTTAAAAAGACCTTTCCCCAACACTGCTTGAAAGGCTTGGTGCTGCAGATTTACTCTGATCCTCTCGTGTGGTTTTCATGAGCACACTCTTGATCTTCATGTGCAATAGGAACGGCATTCAGCGAGGAGAATTGCTCTTAAACATGCTGCTTTAGATCCATTTATGATCACAATGATCTTCTTATTTGATAAACTTTATCTGCTGCCAGTAATGGACCATTGTGCCAGTTTTATCCTCTCTGTGTTGATTCTGTTCTGTGAAATCGCCGCACCCGCGAGTTTTAAGGCACGTGTCTTGAGATGTTTGTCATACTTACCATGCAGATCATCAGATGTGAATCCCAGCTGAACACTCTCCCTAGAAACACACACACACACACACACACACACACACACACACACACACACACACACACACACACACACACACACTCATCTGATGAAGTGACTCACAGCATTTGAACTTCATGAACCGCAGGCGCATTTATTTCACGTCAAGGACTTTGTTTATAAATCTGATCTGTTTCTGTTTTTTTGTGAGCGTTGAAATCAGATCCGTTCGTTCAGACATCGTCAGGATCTGCGTTCTCTTACATGAGTGGATTTAATAATGACGTTGATTGTCAGGATTGGAGATTTTGTTAACCGTTACCTGTTTCTGCTGATTTGATTTCCTGCTCACTCTCATGCACTAACAGTATATGATAGAGCATCATCACACACTATATTTTATTTTTAAAAATGAAATATATATCATAAATAAACCATATAGATAATATTTTAAATAGATATTTTAAATATATATAATGACATAAAATCATGTCAAATCTACTTTTTGAAGTTTATTTTGTATGAAAGCATCAAATTAAATAAAAAATAATTCATTGATATACTTCTATTATTTATTTTTTTTATATATTATTTATATATTATTATTTTGTAATACATATATATAACAAAGTACTGTTATACGAATCTACATTGAAAGTTACATTCATTTATCAAAACATTTTTTTTTTTTACCAATATTTTAAAATAAATTATTAATACATTTTAAATTTGATAATTGAATGCATAATATTAAATAATGAATGATTTGAATTATTAAAACGTCGTCTTGAGTATAGTATCATATTATATTATCATATATATATAATAGATACTATAATATATCTACTATAATTTTAAAATAGTTTATTTAATTTACATTGCCATTTAAAACATTTTATTGCACTTTATATATTATTATTATTATTAAAACATTTGTTCTCGATTTGAATATGTCATTTGAGAACATGTCTCTTCAGTGATAGTTGATTATAAGGCAAAAACTGTTAAGGCCAAGTCCATGTTAACAGTTCATAATGTTTTTTTTGGTTTTTTTTTTTCCAAAAAGGGGTTTTCCAAGTGTAGAAGAAGTTTCGGAACTGCAGTTTCCCAAAAAAAAAAAAAAAAGAAACAAGAAAAACAAAACACATGTATAGGATCCTTGGTGTGTGGGACGGTTCGCATGCATTCTTTTGTGTTTTAAGCAATAATCACAGGGTGGGGGGGGGAATCAGCACGAAAAGCACATTTGTGTCGTGTCTGAACACATATAGTGGACTAAAGTGCGTGAAGTGTTGTAGAGAAGTTCACTCACAGACAGTGGTTTCTGTGTTTGTGACTCTATATAAATGGAGAGGGGGGGGGGGAAAAAAACAATGGGGGAGGAATGGTATAAATGCATCAGATCCAGATCGGTTGTTATTTTACAGCACACTTACATTCACAGACGCGTGCGTTTACTGGGGCACAGTTTCGCTCTCTGTGTGTGAGGTGTTAGTGCTCTGACATGAGTCCCTATAGTCTGAATCTCAGGAAACCTGCCATCTCTGATGAAATCTTAATGACTCATTAGAGTCTCCACTACCGTAATACTATATACTGTTTTCACTGTATTACAGTACAAAATCAATGCAATACAATCAACAAACAAATACGGACTTAGAATGTGTACGTTTAAATAAAATTAAATGGAGGGTCAACTTGTATTATCAGTCTCAAGATTAAAGCTCTTTTCGAGTTCAATCTCATTCGGAGAATTAGACACACATTCATGCATTAGAAGTGATTCTAGCAGTAACTATATATGAAATTATCTATATTTCATCATTTCAAAAACAAAACATAAATGTTTATCCAATCAGATGACCTACCTCAGAAGCTTGTACCTCGGTCGTATCTTTTGTCAATCCTTCAAGCTGTGTGTGGCTCCCATCAGACGAGAGCGTTTCACAAGCCGGGCTCGCTCTCCTTCACTCTTCCCTCTCAGCTGATGTGTGTGTTAGTGTGTGTGTGTGTGGTGTCTAGCCAGCATGCGATGATGTTCGTTATTCTCTGATCGGTTTCTTTGATTGTGTTTTCTGCTGGCAGACTGCAGCATGTGTTTAAAATACCTCTTGTAATTGACCCTGTTTAGGTTCGGCTGTGTGGTGTGTGTTTGTGTGTGTGTGGGTCTGTGTCTGTTGTGGTGTGTGTGTGTGTGTGTGTGTGTGTGTGTGTGTGCTGTGTGTGTGTGTTGTGTGTTGTGTGTGTGTGTGTGTGTGTGTGTGTGTGTGTTGTGTGTGTGTGTCCCTGTGTTGTGTGTGGTGTACAGATGCTCTATAGTTTTGCACAAACTTGTTTGCTTGTTATTCTCCATATGAGGATCAAAACGTCACAGATGTGGATGCATTGAAAGTCAAAAACATGAAGCTGTGAACAGAGATCCAGCTCATATTTCACCTTAAATTTAAGCGGACAAGATAAGAAATTATTTTAAACAACAACAAATTGGGCCTATTATTTAGAATATTAAGATTTTATTTTTGCATTTACCCCTACATATTCTCATTACTATAAGTGAAAAAAAAAAACAGTTTAACTTATTATTGATAATATATTATTTTATTATATGAAGTAAATGTATATTTAAAAAGTATATAAAAAATTCAAGTGTGGTAGGTAAACTTAATGTAAAAGGCTGGTTTTGTAAATAAAACTTTTATTATTTGTATATTTCTTTCACAGAATACAAATTAGGCGGGGAGAAAAAAAAAAAAACCACTACGCAAGGCCAAAAGAATAAAAGAAAAGGTTTATAATAAGACAACCTGTATACAAAAATGCCAATCGTAAGGCAGCCTTAGTATTTATTATTTAGATATTGTTGTTTGTTGTTTGATGATATAGTGAAATATGAATAATACAAATGAATGCATAGTATTATATTATAAAATACTTTTACAAAAATGATGAAACTAAGGCTCAAATAGAAAATTTGTAGGAGGGGCAAAAGGCAAAAAAGCGCACTACATTAAAACCATAATTTTAATAATTAATAATATAGTTTTCAGTTATAAAAATACGCTTTACAGCAATTATATACATGTATTAAAATGTCAATAATTAATTATTGGATTTTATTTTATTTTATTTTATTTATTTTATTTTATTTAAATGAACACATAGTACTCCTAATACTTTTATACAGAGAGATACTCAATTCCAAAAATATCATAGTTTTACATAACAGAAATGGATTTGTTCACCCTTTTAAATAGCTAAACCAAAAAAACAAAAAAAAAAGAGCGAAAAAAAATTAAACATAAACTTATTATTTAAAATGGTTTTCCACAGTGATAAAAATAAAATATTAAAAATATTGATAAAAACCATTTAATATTTTTCTTTCTTCATTGCAGAATTTCTTGTTTCTGTCTTTACTGTGGTGAAATATGATATATTGTTCATCATCACACCACAAATAGCTTTGGTTGTGTCCCACGATCATAATTAATGATCAGATCGTGTTTCTCTGTTAGTGCGCTTCTGGGATGACTGCGAGCGGTTTTCTGACGGTCCTGCTCTGTCTCCTGTCTCTGTCTGCAGTGCCTCGGTGTCCTGTGGGAAGGGAGTCAAAGAGCGGCAGATCGTCTGCGCGTCGATCAGAACCAAACCCAGATCCAGGAGCACAGCCAGCGCTCATCTCATCCCTCCCAGAACATATCAGAAGCCTGTTTGGGCCGGGCCCCTGCCCCTCCTGGAGAGCCAACTCGGTGGAGAGAGGTATGTGACCTCACTTCCTGAAACTGGCTTTTCATCATCATTATTATTATTATTATTAATACATGAACACACAGCACTCTACATAAGGTACTTTTATACTTTTTTATTAAAAATTATGTCAATAATCATCTTTTTTTATTTTAGTTTTTATTAGTAAAATAACAAACAGTACTGCCACATTAGATAATTTTTATTACAAAAAAACTACCAATACATAATCCGATTGTAATGTATTTGGATTTTATTTCGGTATAAAATACTAAATTTAAATATTTAATTTAAAAAATGTTAAAGATAAATATTTTAGTGTTAGGTTTTAAAAATAAAAGGCACTATACACTATACAGTCTTTTATATGAAAAATGCCAAACAATAAGTGATTGCCTATTTTAGTTTAGTTTATTATTTATTTTATTTTTATTTTATTTTATCGAGTAAGTTAACAGTAAGTTAGTAAGTTAATGGTGTTTTATACAAAAAAAAATCCAAATAGTTACGTAATTCTTTATTGTAATATTATTTGGTTATTTTATTTTTTTTACATTTTATCTTGATTATTTTATTTATCTATACTCTTTTATTTATTTTTATTTTATTTTAATACATACATAACCACTACTCCAAAATATGATACATTTATACGAAAAATGGCAATTATAAGTTAGGAAAGCCTTTTTATTTTTATTTTTTTTATTTTATTTTATTAGTTAAGTTAACAGTAGAGTTAGTAAGTTAATGCACTTAGAAATGTTATATTGTATGTTTGTTTATAATTGTATTTAAATTTTATCAGGTATGTTATTATTTTTTGTTTATATTATTTTCGTCTTTGTTGTCAATTTTTTATTCCTTACTTAAAGTAACAGTATACAAAAAATGTCAATAAATAATTCACCGGCTAATTGTATTGTATTTTCTTCATTTTTTATTGTACTAAAGGTTGTGAATTGAACACAGTACTCCTCTATAAAATTACTTTTAAAAATCAAGTCGGATATGAGGAAGCCTGCTATAATTAACATGTTTAAATTAACAGTTATCATCAATGTCTTTGGCTGACCTTATGATGATTCAGTTAACTACTAAGCAAAAATCACACATTGTGTTTCATTGTGGGATGCTGAATACGTGTTGACTTTCTTCTTCATGGATTCTGTTTTGAGCTGCGCCCTTACGGACAGACGTGAGTTTACCTTTCTTCAGCTAGAGGCGCAGGTCATTTCACTTTTTCGTGTGAATGGAAAGGGCTGTATACTGTATAAAACTATATATATAGATATATAATATATATATAACATTTTTTATATAAAAACAAAAACAAGCAAAAGCTTGTCCAGATTTAAAAAGTAACTCAAAAGCGCGTAACACATTGCACTTTCATAAAAAGAAAGTACAAAAGCTAATGTAATTGTGCACATATGATTTTTAGGAGTAACAACAAAGTTGTAATGCATTACGGTTTTAAACGTGTATCTTTCACCCAACACTGTCTCTACTCACTCCTGCCCCGACTTTACCCCGAGCCCCAGTCACGTCCCCCATCATCCCCCCTCTGCGCTCTGGGCTTACATCAGCTCGTCTCACAGTCCTGCATCGAGCATGAAATCCGCATCAAGCGCAGCGGAAAGGACAGCGCTTTATATCTGAAAACAAGCGCCTCTCAACACACCACGCTGCTCTAATCCTCAATGCATTCCACCCCAAGAGTCACTCTGCATGAAACAGTCTTTTTCAGCTAATACCATATTGTGTCTGATCAGCAATTCTTGGTAACATTTTATTTTATGGTGTTCTTGTTACACGTTACATGTACTTAATATTATAGTAATAATAAATTATGCCTAATTACATGCAGAGAACCCTAGGCCAAACCCTAATCCTAACTCTAAAACAATATAGTAAGTACTTCAGTGTATAATTACACTGAAAGTCAAGGACACATTAACAAAATAAAGTGTATAACCACAATTTCTTATTAATGAGTGGATATGGAAACTTCCAAAAGAAGTATTGTTAGCATGTTATTACCATGTTATTACTATTTTAATTAATTAAATTAAATTGAATTGAATAATTAAACTAAAAAATAAATACAAATAAATTTTAAAAATGATTAATTAGTTGAAATTTATATATACAATTTTTATTTAATTATATGATTGTATTCATTTTATTAAAAAAAAAAAAAAAACCCTCAAAAAAACAGACTCATTTTTATGGAACTTACCTATGTATTTCTAACAAAACAACTTAAATATTACTCAGAAAAGTTTTTCCAAACACAAATGAATTAATTTTACTTGTATTAAACTTTCACTTTCAGATAAAAAAGTGAGTACATTTTTAACGCTTGGGAGTGGGTTCATCAAAAAGACGTACAATATTTATATTTATCAACAAAAATGCAAGTCCCAAAACTGTCGGGAGGTATGGACAAAAAGGCTAAATATATTTTACAAAAGTTTTAGACACTAAAATACTTCACTGATAAAATTTTGACACCTAATGCGTGTGCTCATAACTACCCGGGTCAAAAATGACCCGACAGAAAGTGTCTTATATCTCTTAAAAATAATTGCAAAAAATCTGATGTAAATAAATGAGATGTGTTTTGAGGGTCTAAACATCACAAAGGTTAATCCCCGTTACAAAAACTATGCAGTTTCTAGAAATGTGTATGTATCTCTTTCAAGTCAAAATGACTGGCGAGTGTTATATTCGACCAGTAAAGATATTATTATGTAATGGGTAATAATGAGGTGTGTGTTTTCCGTCTGTTGTGTTGGTGTGCAGTGTTTCGAGTGTGAGCTGCGAGTTGCTGGCCTTCCCGGTCGCGTGAGGTCTTCTGCAGGTCAAAAGAGGGCAAAAGAGTCGGCGTCTCTGATGACCTGTGTGATGCTCGAGTACGTCCCGATCACCTCCGCTCCTCGCTTCCACAGCGACTTTGCCAGACGCTTACAGCCTGGACAACACATGACTTGGAAGGAAGTGAGGTAAAAACACCATCGACCAATGTACTTCATTACACTTAAAAGCTAACGAAGACTTAAAAACGCTTAAAGATGAAAAAAAAAGAGCAGCATGGTTAAACCTGGGCTCCCAAGTTTGTTTGTTTTTTTTATGGTTTACATTTGTTTTAATTATTTTTTGCTTTTTATTTGCTTTATTAATAGTGAAGTAAACACATAGTACTTATAAGAAGATACTTTTATACAAAAAAAAAAATTTTTTATATAAATAACAAATAGCGCATTGTTATTATATACAGAAGATCCTTTTTATACAAAACAAAAATGCTAAGTAAGAAAGAGTCAAAATCAAGAGAAACTAGAACTAGATATATATTATTTATTTATCTTAATTTTTGATATTTTTATTTTTAGTAGTAATTTCAGTCTCATCGTAGAAATGACCACACACAGTTCTGGCACCATATAAGTTATGCTGCATGTCACAATAAGAGGAACGCCAAGTTATTTGTATTTTTTATTTTTATGTTATTTTTATTTTATTTTATTTTTATTTTTATTTTATTTTATTGTATTTTATTTTTATTTTGTTTTTATTTTTTATTTTGTTTTGTTTTATTGTATTTTTAAATTTTGTTTTTGATGTATCACAAAATCAAAATATTTACACCCCAAAATTAAGAAAAATCAAAAAACAACAAAAAGCAATTAATGGCCCCTTTAGGGTAGGAAAAAAACAAAGCAATGATAGGTCATACAGTAGTCACAAATAGAAAAAATTACGCTACTTGTTTTATTTTTTGTTATAGCAAATAAACACATTGTACTTATACATGAGACTTTTTTATACAAAAAATTACACATCACAATCATGAGAAAAAGGTATTATTTTTATTTTATAATAATGGATGAAGAATCAAGAATAACTGCTTCCATTTCCACCTCATTAGTGCTTCTTAATTCCCTTCTAAAACTCAGTGGTCATAACGCAGGAATGTGTGTCCTATTTTGGTAAAATTTGGGGCGGAGCTCAGTTCTGGAGATTCCCCGGCGCAGGTTTTCTGAGGTTTAATCAATTGGGTCTCTGGACGATGAAACAGCTCCAACTCCTGATCATCAGGATATGCTCTCATGTCTGCCCTGCTTTATGAGTTGAATGTGTAATCAGTGTCTGATTTGTGTCCCCTCCGTCTCTCAAACACTTGACTCTTTAAATGGTCAAATACGGTTGTTGTTGGAGCTGCTGTACTCGCACCCTATCAGCAGTACCACTTTCGTCATACCCAAATATTTTCTCTGCCCAAAAACATTCTTGGTAACAGCAGGCAATACAAAGTAATTTTTTATACCGGGAACGCTGCATTATTATTTGATGTAAGATTAGTAAAGCCAGTTCTGGCTTTGGTGTGTGTGTGTCCAGTGTAACGTGAGCTGTGGGACGACGGCGTGAGGTCCAGATCTGTGTTTTGTGTGGACCAGGCGGATGAAGGCAGCTGTGGACTGCATGTGTGACGCCCTCTCAAAACCCCCACACACCACGAGCACGTCGTCACAGCGGCCACTGGCCGGTACGTCTGGATCAGCACCCCCATGGAGTCATCAGGTGCATCTGCAGTGCCTACACAGTGACTCCATGAACTATCAAACGGAGGAAACTGGATTGATGAGTGAATGCTTTTCATTCCACTTTCTGCTCCAAGTAACAATCATAAAACATAAATTAAAACAATAAATAAATATTAAAATAATGAAATTCCTCCACTTGCATCTCTAATTCACTGAATAAATAAATGTTCCTTTACTAGCTGTTCTTATTCATATAAAAATAATTAAATTAATTATTTAATTAATTTACTAGCTGTCCAATTCACATAAAAATAAATATAAAATTTATTTATTAAAGCAATGAAATTCTGTGACTTGCTGTTCCAATTCACATAATTAATAAATGAATGAATGAATAAATAAATAAATAAATAAATAAGTCCCTTGACTTACTGCTCCAATTTACATAAATAAATAAATGAATACATATATAACTACATGTACCTACGTGAAATTGTCATTCCTTCCATTTGTTGTGTCCACTTACACAAGAAAGGAAAGAAAGAAAGAAGAAAGAAAGAAATTCTACTCTTGTTCCCTGTCAAATTCACTTAATAAATAAACTAAAATAATAATAAATAAATAATGAAAATTCCTTCCTTTCCAATACACAATTCACATGCAAAAAAGTAATGATAATAATATATATATATTTTTTTAATTAAAAGAGCATCTCGTGTTTGAGTCATAAGGGTCACTCTTTGTGAAATTCTGAGATTTATGCATCATCTGAAAAGCTGAATAAATAACTCTACATTGATGTGTGGTTTGTTAGGGAGGGATAAATACGGTCTGAGCTACAACTATTTGAAAATCTGGGAATCTGAGGGTTGCAAAAAAATCTTCAATATTGAGGAATAGTACCATCTTTTAAAGTTGTGTCAAATGACAGTTCTTAGCAATGAATGAGCTACCAATCAAAGTTCAAGCTGTTGATATATTTTGCTGGGTAGGAGACCCAAAATACCTTCATGCGGAAGAGCTGACCTGTGACATCCTGGTAAATGCTTTCTTGTGCATGAAAAAACATGTATAATTTGACTCCCAGTGAATGTATTTCTCTTTTGTGTATTGCTTCAAATATATCTTGTGATAATTATGACTGCTTCTTTTCTGCTGCAGGACACATCTATTATTTTGGTGTGTATTGTCTTTGTAAGACAAATTGTTAAATTGTTGTGAACATTATTGTTGTGATCACCTGATTGAATAAGCGTAAAGCTGTTAAGGCCTTATTAATAAATAAAAATGTAGAGGAAACTGAAATGGAAATGAGTGCTGTGTGGTGTTTCAGTGCTCTGCAGCCAGGCTCTGGACTCCAGCTGGCGCAAGGCGCGGCACTGGCTCTGCTGTGAACTATGACTGAGCGTACTCAACGCTCGAGCCTACGGACTCTCCCCTCCGATTGCCGCCGGCCGACTGCCTATTGGCCCGTGTGTCCTGGCTCTGAGCGTCCAGCCTGCGTGGCCGCTGGAGCACCGGGCCGTGAGCCAGGCTGTGTGTGTTTGAGTGAGTGTGTGCGCAGTTGTGAGCGTGTGAGTGGCATGTATGTGTGTGTGTGTGATGTTGTTTGCAAAGTGTGAGCTGTGTGAGGTGATTGTGAGGTGTGTTGTGTGGTGTCTGTGTGAGTGTGTGCGTGTGAGTGATGTGTGTGTAAGAAAGTGTGTTGTGAAAAAATGTGTAAGTGCGGCTGAGTGTGTCGTGAGTGTGTGTGGTGTGTGTGTGTGTGCCCCATATGTGCGTTGTGAGGTGAGATTGGGTGTGTGTAGGAAAACATAAAATAATTGTTTATACTTTTGCCTGAGACCTTTCTTTTTTATTTCTTAAAAACTATTTTAAAGGCTGAAATATGAGGTTTGTCACTTTAGAAAACTCTCTCTCACGCAGACTACTCTGCTATTGAACTTCGGGTAAAATCATATTTTTTTTTGGTATTGCATTTTATGCTTGCACATAAGCTGCCAAGACGGTTGCTCGTGACCACAATCCTAACGTTTATTTTTATTTTAATTCAGGTCTCACCAAAAAATAATTCTGTAAATTCTCTTCTTTCTTTTAATAATTTATACACTTTATGTTGGTTATTTATGTTATGTGCAATGTTATAGCAATCCAAGGCGGTTTTTAATAGCATTACCAACATCTGATTTAAAGTGGATGAACTCCCTAAGTGTGTATGCAGTTTTATGATTTTGCCACAGTTTAAAGTGCGGAAAAAGCCAGAAAATGGCACTGAATAAAAAGCTTGAATGTGAGTTTGGAAGATGGTGCAAGCGCTCCCTGATGAAGACAAGCGCTGGTATAGTGCTGTGTGGGATGCGGAAGTCGAGATGTGTTAGGGTTGTTGGTGTGTGTGTGTGTGTGTAAGTGCTTCTCAGATAGTGCTCAGACGCAGCTTGCTGGAGCCATGCAACAGGACAGTCTTAAAGTTCCCCACGCGCCTGCAAACCTCCCGCCTTCAGAGCTGCCCGCTGTCCAGCCGGCCGGAGGACATACACCACCTGCAGACACACCGACTGTGAGTTCATCTTCAGGCTTCTGGGCTGCTTTATTCCTCTAAAATGGGTCGTCTCGAAACTGAAAAACAGCATCCAAGATAGGACTAGGGCTTGCAGTTAGCAGTTGCCAGCTTGCTTCGAACACCTCCACTTCACCAGCTCCCACCATGTATAAATCTGCTACAGGTGATTATGTATGCTTATGGGGGTCATTGCTTGATGTGATATTGGCAAGCAGAGTATTTGCTTATCTGGCAGCCGCAGCGCTCTATTCCGCAAGACCAAATTTACATAACACTGTCACATACCACTACCATGCCAATCCCTCGAGAGTTGTCATGACAGAAATGAAGATCAGTTTTCTGACCTCATTGCCCGATGGTTATATTTTAAGCAAAACTCACTTCAGTTTGTTAATTCTTCAGAAAACAAGACTTAATTATCTTCAGTCATTTCGCATCTCAGGAAAAATGCTTAAGAACTGATATTGTGTACTGGAAAACAAGACAAAAGCACTTTGGGCATGAATTTGCGTTTTATTTGTAACTGTAATAATCCTGCTGTTGTGTTTCCAGCTACTTGGTCTTAAAACAAGGCCTTGAGTGTGTAAAAGTGTGTTTCTCTGATCAGGTGACGCTGCACACCAGCTGTCGAAGAAGGTCAAGGTGAAGGGAGGCGTTCGGAAAGATGGAGAGCATTACATCAAAGGTCCGATCAAAGAGTCTGCAGATATACTGCGACGAGATGCAGAAGCGGTTTCCCCAAAAGTCGCGTGACCCTGCGCAGCGGCCTAGACCGACAATTACTCCGAGGTGTACGGGGTACAGGTGCAGGAGCCGCCTTCAGTGACAAACTAGTGCAATAATGACTGAATCGTCTCTTCTGCTCACCAGTGCTGCATTTTTTTATTTGATCAAAAAGATACAGTAAAATTTTCCAAATATTCTAATGTAAAACAGCTGTTTTCTATTTGAATATATTGTAATTTATTCCTGTGATCAAAGCTGTATTTTCAGCATCATTACTCCCAGTCTTCAGTGTCCACATGATCTTCCAGAAATCATTCTAATATGATGATTTACTGCTCAAAGAAACATTTCGTTTTTTTTTTTTGCAACCCTCAAGATTCCAGATTTTCAAATAGTTGTATCTCAGCCAAATATTGTCCTCCTAAAATCATATTTCCAGGCTGCAGAACCCCTCTGAATATCCATTATAACGGCAGTCGGCGTCTGGCCTATACTGTCAGGAAACGATTACACCTGCGGCCCGGTTACACCGTCGTTCACAGCGTCCCGCGGCTCGATCTTTCCCAGCCACATTTTTTTTTGGGGGGGGGAGCATCATCGTGATGCGGTGACCTACAATGATTACACAAGCGTTCATGATTCAAAATATACAGGTAACATTTTACAGTAAGGTTCTGCATTTCTTTATGTTATCTAATGCATTGACATGACATTTAGCGATAATAAAATAAAAAAACTCTAAGTATATAGAAAATGCATTTATAAAATAATGAAAGATTTACGTTAAGTTAATTTAATATAAATATAAATCTTTATATTTAATAAAATACATTCTATAACTAAATGAAAATAATAATAAAAATTTACTTTCACTATTTTTAATTTAATTTGATGATTGTAATTTGTATATAATTATACAGTGCATTAACAAGGGCTAACTGATACAGCTTTGATTTACACATATTAGTGGAAATACATTTGAAGATGGAAAAAATTCTCGTGAGGCGTGGGTGTGCTTTTAATTAACTTAACTTGTAACAGATTGAACCTTGTTTGTGAAATGTTGGTGAAATGCACTGCTGTAAACAGCAGTTCGCTTCTTCCTGATGGACTTGCGGCGTCACGTCATGTTGAATCTCAATCTAATTCCTCTTGGGATTGTTTAAACGTCGTGTTCAGCGAACTGATTTGAAGATCAGTCAGAGTTGTTTGGCGTACGTCCCGTGTCGCTTCCTGAAGGAAGACTGTTACACGCGCCGCCTACTGTCCGTCAGGGTAAACATCATTATAGGCCTAGAAGTAAATGGATCAAAATCAAGTCTCGAGATAAGATGTTTGGAGAAGAAGGTCTCTTTTAGGCTCAAACGTGCTGTTTATTTGACATTCAGTCAAATCAGAAAAAAAAAAAAGTTAAATATTATTCACAATTTAATAGTTACCGCTTTCTCTGTGTGAATTATTGCTTAAACGGTAATTTAGTGCTGTGATGCCGCAGCTGTATTTTCCGCATCATTACTCCAGTCTTCAGTGTACAACTGAGCTTCAGAAAATCATTTCTAATATGATGATTTACTGCTCAAGAAACATTTCTGATTATTATCAATGTTGAAAACAGTTTAACAGCTGCACAGTATTTCTGAGGAAACCTTGATACATTTTATATTTCAGGATTCACAGATGCAACAGAAAATTTCAAAGAACAGGCAGTTATTAGAAATAGAAATCTTGTCATAAACATCTATAAATGTCTGTAATACAATTTGCTTCAATTTTATGCAAGACTGCTGACATTAAAAGTCATTATTGATATAAAAAAAACAAAACCAAAAAAAAAACAGTTATTTTACATTGTATGTGGAAGTGTTTTAATAATTGATTTGTTAAGGAATGCACTACTAATATCTATCTTCGCTGATTGTTAGGGTCAGTTTAGTATAAATCGCAGTGGGGGAACAGGACTGAAGGGCGCAGAATTCACTAAAAGGGTTTCCCAAGGGCAAACTACGGCACGGTCAAAGTTCACCGGTCAGAAGTGAGGAGTGGATTATTATATATTAGTATTCTCATTATCATTATTGTCAGTAAGATGTTCACACACACCGCTATGCACACTTTACTCTGATTTCTCAGAGCTGTCACTCAGTACATGAGAAACAACGGATTTAAAAAAAAGTAACTCAGATATTTCCTTCTTATTTTAATTAAAAAGTAAATGCGTTGATGTACTATGTTACTTTACAAAAGGAATCTGATTACATAACTCGCGTTACTTGTAATGGCATTACCCCCAAAACTGATTGTAACGCCATACTTTTAAAAAGTAGCTCCCCTCAACACTGATTATGCTATTAATGTAATCATGCTTGTGTTGTCATTGTGCAGGAAACAGGCAGCAGAATCTACAGGCCGCTGCCGGCGGGTTACTGTGGGAAGTGTCTTCCTCAATCAAGTGCCTTTTTGTCCAAAATCCAGTAAGAAAGGACGTCCCCAATAAATCAGCTTGAGAAAAACTCGTCCGACTGATTACACGTGTGTTTTTACGTCTGGCAGCTACGCTAAAACAGAACAAGGCACGAAACGTCCCACTTCTGCACTTTCCGGAAAGTTACAAGAACCAAATAAACTGTGAGTTCTCTTCACGAATCAGGATGCACCCGGGAGCAGAGTGGATTCGTTTTTTATACGGAAAGTGGGTGAATGAAATGATCATAAGACGGAGTGTAGTCGCGTTGTCTTGTGAAAATGAATCAACATTTGGTCAAGCACAATGTTAAATGTTAGATTCATTTATGAACAAATTCTGCTCGTTTTGGTGGGGGCGGAGGACAACAGCGCGTTTGAAGTCAAAAAACGGGTCAAATCCTTCAGTTTTGACAGAAAGGGATTTATTTAAACAACTTAAAAAGTGTTTCATAATCCAAAAAGATCATGCTCTTTTTTCCAGAAGGACATGAACTACTGCAACACGGTTTTTGGGGGGTTTTTTTTTTGGGGGTCATCATAGGAAGCAAAAGACGCTCTGACAAACCAGCAAAGCTCGCTTGATATGAAAACATAAGTACGTGTGAATGTTTTGTACTGTATATTTTGAATGTTTTGCATCAAAGCCTGGCCTTAAAATGGGTTTTGGACAATCTAGAGAGAAGGGAGAAAAACCACTGTCAAGGAGCGCTACTGAAATCTCTTTACCCTGACGATAGTTTTCAGCTAAGGTAAAAAAGCGTCAGCTAAATGAATAGATTGTCCCTTATCAACGGCTAGTCTGGGTAAGAGATATGATATTTTTGTTAATATTTAATAAATATTACTGACATCAGTTACCGGTACTAAAAAGAGTTCATAACCTGATGTTAGCATGTGCTTTTGTATTTTCCACGGTTACTAATCTGATTCAAGCAGCAGAAGTAATCATTAACATTTTGAGACTAAAATAAACCAGCCTAAAGTGGTTTGCTGGTTTAAGTGAATCAAAAAAAGACACAGCTAACCGCTAAAACATGTCCATAGTTCAAAATTCACACAATTCAATTAGTTTAGATTGAACAGAATTTAGTTGACACTGGCTGATCAGTTTTTTCATAAAAAACATTCAGAAAGTTGAGTGCTATGTACGATTTTTTTAATGTTTTTAAAGGTCTCTTCTGATCACCGCGTATATTGTTTTTTTTTAGTTTTTTATTTGTATTTTTTTTTTATATCTAGTTTTTTTTTTTTTGTATATATATTTTTTTTTTTTTTTTTTTGAAAGAGACTTTTATAAATGCATTAAAGCTGACTTTTTATACCATCATTACTCAGTCTTCCATACAACATGCTAAATCAGGTCACTAAATACAAATCAATTCACATAAAATGGACTAAATTAATTAACTTTAAAGTCAGATGAATTAATACAGACATGCATCACGTCAGTTTTATTAGAAGGGAAGATTAAAGTAGATCAGATTTAAACTGCATAACCCCTACCTCTCATAATCATAACCACTCATGCGTAGGATTGTGTTGTGTTTATTTATGTTTGACAGTATTTATTCTGTAACTAAATGTACATACCGTCTATTAATCATAATATTATTAAACATTGATCTTTTGCCTTTTATTAGTCATTAACAAGAGGTTTACAGAGAAACGGTGCTGTTTTTAACTATGAATGAGCTTTAACCAGTACTAGAGTTAGTTTTAGAGATATTATGTAAATAGCTGGAGAATATCTCGAGCATATGTAATGTAGTGCAAATCATTTTAACTACTCACTTTTCGCTTTCAACCAAAGTCTGCTTGATGTGTGTTAATATAGATAATATAACTTGAAGAGGCCTGTTCTAGGTTAACACTCGGTGTAACGGATCGCTCTGCAGCAGCTACACCTTTTGATGTTAATGGTGTTGTCTAATGAGGGTCTGTATCAGAAATGAAAGCACTGTAGGTGCACGGTGCCCACATTTACACCTGTGTAAACACTTCAGCTTAGCTCAGATGTCTGTTTAATATTATACTTGAAGTGGAACATCAGACGGTTGCGTGTTGGTGGAGTGAAAAACGCAGGCTTCGCGCTACTCCAAAAGAGTATCATGTAGCTGCGTTCCTCTGCTCTTCTTCAGTACAGTATCCAGTGCTTTGTAATTGAAATCTGTGGTGCTACAATAAAAAATGAAATGTAAATGAGGATTTTAAGGATGTAATGGCATATACAAGCACTGTACTAATGCTGCTTTCATAATAAAAGGAAATATGTTGGATTGTGGCCAGGTGTTGTCTGTTTTAATGGGAAAATTGCTGCGGTTTTGAAAGTTTTTTTTTATTAGGTCCGCTGGTCCAAGTACAATTCTTTCTTAGGGGTTAAATTAATTGCATGATGCTGGATGGGATTTAATACTGTAAATATCAAATAATGAAT
>NC_056621.1:1870950-1880950 GCF_018340385.1 Cyprinus carpio
AACTCCTCCTAACCGTTAGTCCGATTTTCACCAAATTTGGTCTGGATCATCTCAGTCCAAGCTGAAGCTGTATCTCGGCAAAGCTTTGACATATTTGCACCAACTTTGTATGTGTCCATTGTCACCTCACACTGACCATGCCACATCTATTTGGTAACAGCGCCACCTATTGGTCAAGAGTTATTAAACCATTCATTAACCATTAATAATTACATTTATAAAAATGCTAATAACTTTTTAATTGCCATTAGCCTATTGCAAAGAAACTGGTCTCAAATATTCCTTGGCTTAGGGGGCCTACAACATAGATACCAAATGTGGTGCCCAGATGTACGCTGAACTTCCTGTCCGCCATTTTGATTTATGTTGAAAACCTACTTTTTCGAACTCCTCATCAACGCGTTGGTCCGATTTTTCACCAAAATTGACGATCAGATGATCTTCAGGACTGCTGCTGACAAAATGTTATGGATTTTGTCTCGATTAGACAAAACCGTTTTCGCGATACCCACAAGCGCGAATTTTCAGGCATGATGCCAAAATGACACTTCAGCCTGTATCTCTGCAAAGCTTTGGCATACTGACGAACAAACTTTGTGTGTTGCCATTTGTCACCTCACACAGAGCAAACACCAAACTATTTGATTACAGCGCCACCTGTTGGTCAAAAGTGATAAGCCATTTAATCATAATACTAGCGGGCTTGTTACTTTATTGATTTTTTGTATTTCCAGGCCATTTCCATTACAATCATCCTAAAATTGCTTCAATTACTCATTTCTTGCATTTGGTGGTGATGCTCCATGCCATGCCAGCTCACTGATGCTGGAATGCTCCTCAATTTGCCTCTCTGGAGTGCTTGGCCCCGTAATTGCTTGAATTTCTTGCAGCTATATTGGGGCCAAGCACAGAAGGTGCGTAGGCACCTATTGTAAATCCATGTTGGGAGTTATTGCTTACTTCTTCTTCTTCTTCTTCTTCTTTCTTCTTTCTTCTTCTTCGCGCAAGTCTATGGCAGCCCATAGAACAGATTGCGGGAAATTTGTATAATTTGGCACACTGATAGAGGACAGTCCCAGCATTAACTATAGCAAATTTGAAGTCTCTATCTCCTACTCTCTAGCGCCACCACTTGTCCAAAAATTTCACATTATTTGACTGCTAAGTAACGTTGAACCCGTAAGCCACAAAATGAAATTCTTTTTTTCCTCTGAAATCCTTGAGCTCAGGCCAGTCGAATGACCCCGAAATTTCAAAAAATCGCAAGGTTTAGGTTTTTTTCGCTATTTTCAATTGTTCGAAAAAACCTACTTTTTCGAACTCGTCCTAGACGTTAGTTCGATTTTCACGAAAATTGGCTCGATCAATCTTCAGACCAAAATTGCTGGCAAAAAGTTATGGAATTCAAGTTGATTCGTCAAACGTTCTCGATAATACGCACGCGAAACAAATTCTACGAAAAAAGCACGCAAAAATGCTTTGGAGGCTATAACTCCGCAACGGTTTGGCGTATGAGACCAAACTTGTGGTCCATTGTGGTTAGTAACAAGCAAGACCTGAGACATACCATCTGCAGTGGTTTCGACGCAGCGCGCCACCTAGTGGTCAGGAGATAATGAAAAATGGCAGATTTTTGCTTATAACTTCTGAATGGTTTGGCCAAAAATCACAAAACTGGTCCTCATTAGATTCGGTGGGTCATGTCGGAGTCGAATGATATCCAATTTTCTCCCGTTGTTGTCGGCCATTTTTTAGGTGTCGGCCATTTTGAATTATGTTTCAAAATGCTGTATTTTTTGAACGCATTATCGTATCGTTACGAAAATAATTACAAAAATG
This sequence comes from Cyprinus carpio, assembly GCF_018340385.1. Classification (NCBI taxonomy): domain Eukaryota; kingdom Metazoa; phylum Chordata; class Actinopteri; order Cypriniformes; family Cyprinidae; genus Cyprinus; species Cyprinus carpio. Next base: position 1,872,790 of record NC_056621.1, read on the forward strand.
TTTGGCTCCATGCCCTGAAGCTACTCAAAAAGTTTGGTGGCAGCGCCACCTTGTGGTCAAAAGTTATAATGAAATATCTTAAATATGCTAATAACTTTTGAAAAAAATAGACTATTGCAATGAAATTCATGTCTCGGTCTATATTCTTTGGGGTCATGCCGAGAACATCGATACCAATTATGCCAAAATTGGCCATACTTCCTGTCCGCCATTTTGATTAAAGTTGAAAACCTACTTTTTTCGAACTCCTCCTAGACCGTTAGTCCGATTTTCACCAAATTTGGTTCGGATCATCTTCAGACCAAGCTGACAAAAAGTTATGGATTTTCGTGAGTGATATACGAAAACGTTTTCGTTTAGGCGCATCAACGAATTTGTTCGTAAGATGCCAAAATACATCTGAGGCTGTATCTCGGCAAACCTTTGACATTTTTGCACCAAAACTTTGTATGTGCCATTGTCACCTCAGACTGACCATAGCCACATCAAGTTGTGTAACAGCGCCACCTATTGGTCAAGAGTAATAAACCATTCATTAACCATTAATAATTACATTTATAAAAATGCTAATAACTTTTTATTGCAGTAGCCTATTGCAATGAAACTGGTCTCAAAATATTCCTTGGCTTATGCCGACAACATAGATACCAAATATGCCAGAGTACGCTGAAACTTCCTGTCCGCCATTTTGATTTATGTGCGGAAAACCTTACTTTTTCGAACTCCTCATCAACCCGTTGGTCCGATTTTCACCAAAATTGAATCAGATGATCTTCAGACTGTGCTGACAAAATGTTGTGGATTTTGTATCGATAGACAAAACCGTTTTTCTCATACCACAGCGACGAATTTCAGGCATGATGCCAAAATGACACTTCAGCCTGTATCTCTGTAATGCTTTGGCATACTGACACCAAACTTTGTGTGTGCCATTATCACCTCACACAGAAGACACCAAAATGATTTGATTACAGTGCCACCTGTTGGTCAAAAGTTGTAAGCCATTTAATCATAATACTAGTGCTTGTATTTATGATTTTTCCACCATTTCAATTACAATCATCCTAAAATTGCTGTAATTGCTCATTGTTTGCATTTGGTGTGATGCTCCATGCCATGCTTAGCTCCTCAATTTGCCTCTGGAGTGCTTGGACCCCGCAAATTGCTGAGCTTGCAGCTATATTAGGGGGCCGAGCACCTAAAGTTGTTTTTTGCTATTAAGCGTTGGCGTTATTATTATTCTTCTTCTTCTTCTTCTTCTTCTTCTTCCGCCGCAAGTCTATGGCAGCCCATAGAACCGATTGCGGGAAAGTTGTATACTTTGGCACACTGATAGAGGACAGTCCCAGCATTAACAATATAGCAAATTTGAAGTCTCTAACTCCAACTCTCTAGCGCCACCACTTGTCAAAATTTCAATATTTTTATGCTAATACTTTTGAAACCGTAAGCCACAAAAATGACAATTATTTTTTCCTCTGAATCCTTGGCTCAGGCCACGTCGAATCAACCCCGAAATTCAAAAATCGCAAGGTTTAGTTTTTTCGCTATTTTCAATTGTTCATAAAAAACCTACTTTTTCGACACTCGCCTCCTAGAGACGGTTAGTCCGATTTTCACGAAAATTTGGCTCAGAATCATCTTCAGACCATGCTGGCAAAAAAAGTTATGGGAATTCAAGTTGATTCGTCCAACCGTTCTCGAATACCACGCGAAAAAAATTCTACGAAAAGCACGCAAAAATTGCTTGTGAGGCTATAACTCCGCAACGGTTTGGCGTATTGAGACCAAACTTGGTGCGTGTTATAAACAAGCATGACCTGAGACTACCTGCAGTGTTTTGACGCAGCGCCAACCTAGTGGTCAGGAGATATGAAAAATGCATATTTTTGCTTATAACTTCTGAATGGTTTTGCCAAAAATCACAAAAACTGGTCTCTTAGATTCGGTGGGTCATAGCCGAGTCGAATGATGTCCAATTTTCCCCGTGTCGGCCATTTTAGGTGTCGGCCATTTTTGAATTATGTTTCAAAATGCTGTATTTTTTGAACGCATTATCGTATCGCTACGAAAATAATACAAAAATTTTGGCTCCAATTTTGCCCTGAAGCTACTCAAAAAGTTTGCGTGCAGCGCCACCTTGTGGTCTGAAAGTTATAATGAAATATATTAAAAATGCTAATAACTTTTGAAAAATTAGACTATTGCAAGTAAACCTCGGGTCTCGCTATATTGTCTTGTGGGTCATGCCGAAGGAAACATACCCAAATACCCATTATGCCCAAAATTGGGCAATACCCTTCCGGTGTCCCGCCATTTTTTGTTGAAACGTGAAAAAACCCATACTTTTAGAACTCGCGTCCTCGACCGGTTTAGTCCGAGTTTTCACCAACATTTGGTTCCGGATCATCTTCAGACCCCAAGCTGATAAAAAGGTATCCGGAATTGCGTGTTGATATAACGAACGGGTTTTTCGTTTAGCGCACAACGAATTGTCTTAAGATGACAAAACACTGATGAGGCCTTATCTCGGCAAAGCTTTGACATATTGTGCCTCCACCAAACCGTGTATTGGTCGCCATTGTCACCTCAGGACTGATCCATGCTCACATCATATTCTGGTAACAGCCGGCAATCCATTGTTGGTCAAGAGTAATAAATCATTCGATTAACCATTAATAATTACATTTATAATAAATGCTAATAACTTTTTATTGCAATAGCTTTTGCAATGAAACGGTGTTCTCAAAAGTATTCCTTGGCTTATGCCGAACAACATAGATAGCAAATATGCCAGAGTACGCTGAAATTCCTGTCCGCCATTTTGATTTATGTTGAAAACCTACTTTTTCGAACTCCTCATCAACCGTTGATCCGATTTTCACCAAAATTGAATCAGATGATCTTCAGACTGTGCTGACAAAATGTTTATGGATTTTGTATCGATAGACAAAATCGTTTTCGCATACCACAGCGAGGCGAATTTCAGGCATGATGCCAAAATGACACTTCAGCCTGGTATCTCTGCAATGCTTTGGCATACTGACACCAAACTTTTGTGTGTGCCATTGTCACCTCACACAGAACACACCAAAATGATTGATTACAGCGCCACCTGTTGGTCAAAAGTGATAAGCCATTTAATCATAATACTAGTGCTTGGATTTATTATGACTTTTTCCACCATTTCAATTACAATCATCCGAAAATTGCTTTGTAATTGCTCATTGTTGCATTTGGTGTGATGCTCCATGCCCTGCTTAGCTCCTCAATTTGCCGCGTGGAGTGCTTGGCCCCCGCAAATGCTCTTGCCGATATATTCTTCTTATGATTCTTCTGTCTTCTTCTTCTTCCGCAGCAAGTTCTATGGCCAGCCCATAGAACCGGATTGCGGGGGGGGAGGAGAGAATGCGGAAGTTGCTATAATTTGGCACACCTGATAGAGGACAGTCCCCAGCATTAACTATAGCCTAAATTGGAAGGCTCTAACTCCCTACTCTCTACGCGCCAGCCACTTGTCTATACGTAGTTCAATTAGTTTTTATGCTAAGAAACTGTTTGAACCGGAAGCCACAAAAATGAAAAGTCGTTTTTCCTGTGTCTGAAGCCTGTGGCTTCACGGCCACGAGTCGAAATGATACCAGTGAAAAGAATCACATAAAAAATACGCAAGCGCGTTTTTTCGTTTTTTTCGCTATTTGTCAATTGTGCGGAAGAAAACCTGACTTTTACGAAATCGTACTTAGAGATAGTTAGTTCCATATGTGCACGTAAATTTTGATGCCGAGTTCAATGTTGTACATGAATCCAGTAGCCGGTCACGAAAGTTATGGAAATTAGTTCAGAAGTGAGTTTTGTGGGCTGGTCAAACCATTGTGTGCTCGAATAACCACGCAGAGAAGATTAGAGAACAAATTATACGAAGATACAAGCCCAGCAGAAAGGCTTTTGTGAGACTATAACACGCCCTTCGAACTTGGTTTGGTTGGGGTTATTGAGACCAAACTTGGTGCGAGGTGTTGGTATGTAATAAGGCATTGAAACAGGAGGGTCTTCACTTGCCCGTTGGTTTCCACGTCGAGCTGCCAGCATCAGTGGTTACAGGCGATATGAAACACTGCATGTTGATTGCTTTACTAAATTAAACTCTGGATTGATGGTTGGCCCTAAAATCTACAAAAACTGGTCTAGATTTAAGTCGGGGGGTGCATGTCAAGTCGTAATAAAAAAAGAGGTGTCCAATTTTGTTCTCGTGGGCGGCCATGTTATGGTGTCGGCCATTTTGTAGATTAGTGTTTCCACAACTGCTTGTATTTTTGTGAAACGCATTATTCGTATCGTTACGAACAATAAGTTACAAAACTAAGAAGTGTGGCTCTATGCCCCTGAGAAAGCCACTCAATAGGTAAAGTTTGGTGGCAGCGCAAACTTTGGTTTCAAAAGTTATATGAAATATCTAATCTACTTGCTATATAACTGTTTGAAAAGATTAGCAATTGATAAGAAAGTGGTCTCACGTCTAGTTATGCCTTGCGGTCAGGCCGAGAAAAACGATACCAATGTCGATCGACAAAATTGGCCATACTCTCCTGTACGCCATTTTGATTAAAGATTCAATAACCTACTTTTTCGAAATCCTCCATAGAACAAGTAGTCCGGATTTTTTCACCAACATTTGGTTTTTTTTTCGGAATCATCTTCAGACCAAAGTGAACAAAAAGAGTTATGGAATGTCTTTTTGATATACAAAAACGCGGTTTCGTTTAGAGCCCTCATACGAATTTTGTTCGGTAAGATGCCCATAATACAGTCTGAGGCTTGTATCTCGGCAAAGCTTGTGAATTTTTGCCACCAAACTTTGTAGGTGCATTGTCACCTCACACTGACCATGCCACATCAATTTGGTAACAGCGCCACCTATTGGTCAAAAGTAATAAACCATTCATTAACCATTAATAATTACATTTATAAAATGCTTATAACTTTATATTGCATTAGCTTATTGCAATGAAACTGGTCTCAAAATATTCCTTGGCTTATGCCGACAACATAGATACCAAATATGCCAGAGTACGTGGAACTTCCTGTCCGCCATTTTTCTTTATGTTGAAAACCTACTTTTTCGAACTCCTCATCAACCGTTGGTCCGATTTTCACCAAAATTGAATCAGATGATCTTCTTTCTGTGCTGACAAAATGTTATGGATTTTGTATCGATAGACAAAACCGTTTTTTCGATACCACAGCGTACGAATTTCAGGCATGATGCCAAAATGACACTTTCAGCCTGTATCTCTGCAATGCTTTGGCATACTGACACCAAACTTTGCGTGTGACATTGTCACCTCACACAGAACACACCAAAATGATTTGATTACAGCTTCACCTGTTGGTGGTCCAAAATTGATAAGCCATTTAATCATAATACTAGTGCTTTTATTTATGATTTTTCCGCCATTTCAATTACAATCATCTTAAAATTGCTGTCTTTCGCTCTTCTTGTCTGCATTTGGCTGTGATTCTCCATGCCTTGCTTAGCTCCTCAATTTCCGTCGTTGCTTCTTCTTGGTCTTCGTCTCGGCTCTTGCAAGCTTCTTAGTGGGGCTTCTTCTTCTCTGCTTTTCCTTTCTGTTCTCTCTCTTTCTTTTTTCGAAAAGCTTCTCGTCTTTCTTCTTCTTCTTTTGCTTTCTTCTTCGTCGCTTCTTTCTTCTTATCGTTCTTCTTCTCTCTTCTTCTTCTTCTTTCTTCTCTTCTTCTTCTTCTTCTTCTCTCTCTCTTTCTTCTCTTCTTCTCTTCTTCTTTCTTCTCTTCTTCTTCTTCTTCTTCTTCTTCTTCTTTTTCTTCTTCTTCTTCTTTCTTCTTCTCTTTTCTTCTCTTCTTCTCTTCTTCTTCTTCTTCTTCTCTTTCTTCTTTCTTCTTTCTTTCTCTTCTTCTTCTTCTTTCTCTCTTCTTCTTCTTCTCTTTCTCTCTTTCTTTTCTCTTTTCTCTCTTCTTCTTCTTCTTCTTCTTCTTCTTCTTTCTTTTTCTCCTTCTCTTTCTTCTCTTCTTCTTCTTTTTTCTTCCTTCTTCTTCTTCTCCTTCTTCTTCTCTTCTTTTTCTTCTTCTTCTTTTCTTTCTTCTCTTCTTCTTCTTTCTTCTTCTTCTTCTTCTTCTTCTTTTCTCTTCTTTCTTCTTTCTTCTTTCTCTTCTCTTTCTTCTCTTCTTTTCTCTTCTTTCTTCTTCTTTCTTTTTTCTTTCTCTCTCTTCTTCTTCTTTCTCTCTTTCTCTTCTTCTTTCTTTCTTTTTTCTTTCCTCTTTCTTTTCTTCTTTTTTTCTTTCTTTCTTTTTTCTTCTTCTTCTTCTTTCTCTTTTTCTTTCTTCTTCTTTTCTTTTCCATAGTTTTAGTTCTTTTTCTTCTTCTTCTTCCTTCTTTCTTTCCTTCTTTTTTTCTTCTTTCTTTCTTCTTCTTTCTTCTCTTCTTCTCTTTCTCTTTTCTTTCTTCTTCTTCTTTCTTCTTCTTCTTTCTTCTCTTCTTCTTCTTTCTTTCTCTTTTCTTTCTTTCTTTCTCTTTTCTTCTTTCTTTCTTCTTTTCTTCTCTTCTCTTTCTTCTTTCTTTTTTTCTTTTCTTTCTTTCTTCCTCTTTTCTTTCTTTTTCTTCTTCTCTTCTTTCTCTTTCTTCTTCTTCTTTCTTTCTTCTTTCTCTTCTTTCTCTCTTTTTTCTTCTTTTTTCTTTTTCTTCTTTCTTCTTCTTCTTCTCTTTTTCTTTTCTTTTTTCTTTTTCTTTCTCTCTTCTTCTTTTCTCTTCTTCTTTCTTCTTTTTTTCTTCTTTTTTCTTCTTTTCTTTTTTTCTTCTTCTTCCTTTTTTCTCTTTTCTTTTCTTCTTTTTCTTTCTTCTTTTTTTCTTTCTCTTTCTTTCTTTTTTCTTTTCTTCTTTTTTTCTTTCTTTTTCTTCTTCTTTTTCTTTTTCTCTTCTTTCTTCTTTTCTCTTTTTTTCTCTTCTTCTTTCTCTTTTTCTTTTCTTTTTTTCTCTCTTTTCTTCTTTTTCTTTTCTTCTTCTCTTTTCTTTTTTTCTTCTCTTCTTCTTCTTCTTTTCTTCTTCTTTTTTTTTTCCCTTCTTTCTTTTTCTTTTCTTCTTTTTCTCTTTTTTTTTCTTCTTTTTTCTTCTTCTTTCTTTTCTTTTTTTTTTTTCTTTCTTTTTCTTTTTTTTTCTTCTTTTCTTCTTTTCTTTTTTTCTCTTTTTCTCTCTTTCTTCTTCTTCTCTTCTTTTCTTTCTTCTTTTTTTTTTCTCTCTTCTTTTCTTTCTTTCTTTCTTCTTTTTTTCTTTCTTCTTTCTTCTTCTTTTTCTTTCTTTCTTTTTTTTTCTTTTTTCTTTTTCTTTTCTTTTCTTTCTTCTCTTTTTTCTTCTCTTTTTTCTTCTTTTCTTTTCTTCTTTCATTTTTTTTCTTCTTCTTTTTTTTTTTTTTCTTTTTTTCTCTTTCTTTTCTTCTTTCTTTCTTCTTCTTTCTCGTTTTCTTTCTTCTTTCTTTTTTCTTCTTTCTTTCTTCTTCTTTCTTTTTCTTTTTTCTTTTTCTTTTCTTCTTTCTTCTTTTTTTTTTTTTCTTCTTTCTTTCTTCTTCTCTCTTCTTTTTCTGTTTCTTTCTTTCTTTTCTTTTCTTTTTCTTCTCTTTCTTCTTCTTTTTTTTTCTCTTCTTTTCTTCTTCTTTTTCTTTTTTTCTTTCTTTCTTCGTGTGGTTGTTTTATGTGATTTTTTTTTATTTTTTTTTTTTTTATTCTTTTTTTTTTGGTTTTATTTTTTTCTTTTTTTTTTTATTTTTCTTTTTTTTTTTTTGTTTTTTTTTTTTTTCTTCTTTTCTTTCTTCTTTCTCTTCTTTTCTTCTTCTTTTTCTTTCTCTTTCCTCTTTCTTCTTCTTTTCTTCTTCTTTTCTTCTTTCTTTCTCTTTCTTCTTTTCTTTTCTCTTCTCTCTTCTTTCTTTTTTTTCTTCTTCTTTTTCTTCTTTCTTCTTCTTCTTCTTCTTTCTTCTCTCTTTTTCTTCTTTTCTTTCTTTTTCTCTTCTTCTTCTTTCTTTTTTCTTCTTTCTTCTTTTTTTATTTTTTTTTCTTTTTTTTTTTTTCTCTTTCTTTTTCTTTTCTTTTCTCTTCTTTTTCTTTCTTTCTTCTTTCTTTCTTTTCTTTTCTCTTCTTC
>NC_056621.1:1903450-1979288 GCF_018340385.1 Cyprinus carpio
TTCCAGATATGTAGTAAGGTTTCACAAAATAAAACAGCAAATAAAGTGTAATGATATTAATAAAAACAGTATTCTTCCACCAAACAATGTAGTTCCTCAGAAACAGTTGTGGTTCCAACAAAGTGGTTGCCGAGCAACACACAGAAGTAAACAAAGGTGTATGTTTGTAGTGTTATTTAAAACCGCTTTGAATGCGGCTCAGCCAATCAGAATCAAGGAGCGGAACACTCTGCTTTATAAAGTTACTTTTAAAAGTAATGTGTTACAATAATGAGTTATTCCCTAAAAAAGTAACTAATTGCATTACTTACAGTGTTGGGGAATAACTAGTTACACGTAATTTAATTGCAAAATAAATGTAACCATAAACAGTTATTGAAAAAAATGTGTAATTAAACGAGAAAATGTTAATGATTTCGAGCAGCACTTACACATACAGATTTATTAGATTTCTTTGATAAATTGCAGTGACATCAATGTTTCAGGAGTTTAGGACACAGAACAGGACACATGCTTATTCAATATCTGTTTTATTTGTTTATGTATATGCTTTATTTTTATAAGATTAACAGTTTTTTTCCAAGGCGTTGTTAGATGCTGGTGTTTTCTGTCATAGCTATGCAAATATTTTATTTAAAAAACAGTATCATAGCTGTTAAACTAAATAAATCTGTATTTAATCTCAGAACGATCTCGAAGTTAGAAGAGGCGCTAAAATCTTGTGGTGGCTGTGCTTTAAAATTTATAATTTTATAACCTTAATTCAAGTAATGAAGGGTTTCTGTGGCTATTGACACTTTTTTTTTTTTTTTTTTGCACTTTTTTTCATATTGTGAACATTTTGTAAAAAAAAAAATTAAAAAATTACGGAGGACTTAAAAAATTAAGGCAGATTATAAAATTAATTAAAATGAATTAATTACAATTTTTAAAATGAAAGACAATTTACAAATTACTTACTATTTTTATTATTTATTTATTATTATTTAATTCATTTTATTTACTTAAAAAGACTATTGTTGTTTAATCAGCTATCAGATTCCATAGGATCATAAACCTGTCAAGACTTATCCAGTTTTATGGAAAATGTCAATTAATATTTCTGGTTTTATTTTGCGGGATAAAAAAATAAAAAATAAAAAAAAAAAAAAATTACACATTTGGTTTTGTTTAAAAAAAAAATAAAAAATGTTTTCCATTCTTAATTTCCACATGAAAGATAAGCTTGTATAAATAAAGAGCTTTAAATACATAAGTTGAAATAAGACGAAGCAGTTTTGCAGAATGTGGCTTTTTTTGGTTAGATGGTTTTTTAATGAAAGAATGTGTTGTGTTGTTGTGGGTGTGACGGATTCCAAGGGGAGGTGAGGGTTCGTGGGATGCCTCTGTTCTACCACAAAGTGGTCTATCTCACCCTCCTCAATATCATGATGTTGTCCGAGCCTCGGCGTTGGGTTTCATGCCCCAAGACCGCACGGGACCTGCGCCCCCCCAGCTCAGCAGCCTGTCGCATTCTCGCGTCCAGCAACACCATCAACCACCGCGCCGTCCTTGCGGACCGCTACCTGCGTGATCAGATCCTACCGCTCGCCCGTCAGAGAGCCTCACATTTCACTGCATAATACATCAGACACATCCGAGAGACTCGAAGCATGATTAGTGTTGTGTGACCGTGGAGCACAAAAACCAAGGCTCACAAGGAGTCAATTCTTTTGAAATTGAGATTTATTCACTCATCTGAAAAGCCTGAATAAATTAATCGCGCCATTGATGTACAGTTTGTTAGTAGGAGGAAATATTTGTCTGAGATACAACTATTTGAAATCTGTTGATATCTGAGGGAGCAAAAAAAATCTAAATATTGAGAAAATCATCCATTTAAAGTTGTTCCATCATGAAGGTTCTTAGCAATGCATATTAGCTAATCTCAAAAAAATTATTTAAGTTTTGATATATTCTACAGTAGGAGGAAAGATTATACAAATATCTTACATGGAACATGATCTTTACTTAATATCCACAATGATTTTTGGTCATAAAAGAAAACTGGATAATTCCTTGACCCAAACAAATACTGTCGATGTTGTCTATTGCTACAAATATCCCCAGCGGCGACTTAAGACTTGCTTTTGTGCTCCAGGGTCACGTTTGACCCAGGGCTGATCGATGATTAAATCAATGACAGTAATTCGACTCGTTCTCTCCAAAGTCTGGAACTCGATTCAATGAGCTCAGTTTTTTAAAAACTACGCAGATGGCGCTTCCTACATCTAGTTTTTTATCCAGCACAACTCTAATGCATCATGTAAAGAAAAGAGCCTTGTGCTTCGGCTGAGCCTCTGTTAATTTACCTCGGGCCTCAGAATTGCTTTTAATTCGATTGTAAACAACCCTTGTAAATTTCGCGATTTTCAACCTGTTCGAATTTTATGAATGATTATTTTAGGATCAAGTGTGTGTAAGAATTCGGACACAAGCAGAGCACAGCCGTTTCTAAAGCATGCAGCGCCATCTGCTGTTCAAAACTAAGAATCGCGTGAACACTCGGGAAAAAATCACAGACAATCAGTTCTCGATTCACGATTGCATCGATTGATTTTGACCTCCATGCCACTGATGTTAGCTCTGTATTTTGTTGTCTCAGTCAGGGCCTGTTTTGTTGCATTCAGAGATAGAGGGACTTCCAGCAGTTGACTATGCGCGACTGGGTCAATGCCGGAGGCATTTCATATGCCCATCATGGGAAGGATCCTCCTGTTCCACAGGAGCCGGAGTTTCACCAGCGCTATCGTCCTGCACTGTCTGGAGAACAGCACCTGCAGTACATGCTCCTACTGTACCTGGAGCACTACAGGTGCAGATATCCCTAATTACTCTACGATAGAATGTTCAAAGGCTTTATTTATTTCGACATTAAAGCCAGATATTTCTGATCCAAAGTGAAAGTTTTGTTGAAACCAGACAAATTTAATTTCTTAGTTTTATGCACATTCTGATGAGTGACATTGTTTCAAAATCAAAGAAAACAGGCTTGTGGTTGCTTGAGACTATTCCTATTAATACTTACTTTATTGTCTTGTTACAAATGAACACATTGGATAGTAACTTGTGTTAGGATGCAGATGTAGATTTCTGTTCATTATCAAAATCTGTAACATCTGTAAACATTGTAGCAACTTCATTTTTATATGGTTAAATGTAATTATTCTGGGATTTTCATTGGGCTTCTATAGTGGGCATTCATTTAAATCTCCATAATCACAGTTGAAAACCACACATAGCACCTCAGATACCAATGGTAAAAATATTAACGTTAATATTCGTTAATGAACTGTGAACATGAACTACAAATATCATAATTTGTATTAACTTGTAAGTGTGTGTATGTACTTATACTAAAATGTTAATTAATTGTATTTGTTTATTTATTCATATTTTGTTTATAGCTTTTACTTCTTACGTATCTCATTTATACTATTATTTTAATATTAGGTATAGACCAATTTATAATATTAATATTAAATAATTCTTTGTGTTTGATTACATGTTTTAATATGTTTGTATTAAATGTTATTAAGTTTTGTATATGAAGCTCTTTTCCATATAAAATTTATTTTGTATATTGTATTATATTAATGTACTTATTTTTATTCTATTTTTTATATCTCATGTTGATGATTGACTTACAATTTTGAATGTTCTGTATTTGGAGTTAATTAGGTTTTTTTAAAAACTTATAATTCTATAACATTATGTTATATTTATTCATACACTTATTTTACATTTCTTTTATATTTTTATTATGTAATTATTTTGATTTACTTATCATTATTTTGATTTACTTATTAATTTTTAAATTATTATTTTAACTTATTACTATATATCTTTGAGTTTCCTTTATTTGTTTTAGAGGGATGGATTATTCATATTCATTTTTTTGAAGAGTTTTGTACAGAAATACAGTGCTACATAATTATGTTGTTAATTTCTTCATGTTTTAGTTTGTAATTGTTTTGTTTTATTTATTTTTGTTTATTTAATTTTTATAATTTGAATTTTTTTTTTTATTCATATTAGTTATTGAGTCACTAATTTTAGGAAAGGGGACCCAAAAGTTGTACCTTTTGTCCATTTTTTTTTAGTATCTTTTTTTTATTTTTTATTTATTTGTATAACTCTTGATGGTTTTTATTTTTTTTTATGAGCTCTTTTCCAGAGATGAATAGAATGGTATTGTCCGTCCTCCGCGTACGTCTCTCCTTCATCTCATTGGTTGTTCAGGTTAAACGCCCGGGAACTGCCCGATCCTGACCGACAGAAACCTGTTTGAGAGTCCTTTCCCCTGGTTTGTGAGAATGGATGCTGAAATTACGAGAGAAGATCACCAGAGACCTTAAAGGTGAGCGTCGTTGTTTATGTGACTGTGGAAATAGTAATGTGAAGCGAGGCTTCAGTTCCTGGTGTTTCAGAGCTTGTGTGCGCGTTGTGTGTGGGGTGTTTCAGAGCCGGAGCGGGTCGTTCGGGGCCAGTCTGACGGCGTGCGCAGGTTCTGCTGCCCGGGAGTCAAGGCCACCATCAGCAGCATGTTTATGGAGGGTCACAGTCTGCTCGCCCTGTCCGGCACCATCATGTTCAGACCGGGCGGCATCGACCAGGTCCTTCTGCTTCTGTCCTATAGGGCTGGACCATTCATCCAAAAAGAAATCAAAACCAATTCAGAACCTCGAACCGACAGAGTTTTCCCATGTTTTCGTTTTTTTTTATATCCTGTTAAAGCGTATCTGCTTGCGTATCGTTGCTCTTTTGTTGATTTTTATTACTTCCATTGTCCTCATTTGTAAGTCGCTTCTGCTGAATGTCTGTAAATGTATTAAAGGAACCTATTTTTTTTTTTTTTCAACAAGACTGTGATGACCACTTTCTATGCAGTCGTCTGTGGGAGGGACGGTTAAATTTGCACACTTGTTCTCCTCTTTATCAGAATACGCAGTCTCTCCTCGCTTTGTTCCCTTTATTGAAGTCGCTGAAAACACTATTGGTGTCAGTTTTTCTTCTGCTGTTGTTTGAGCACCAATGGAGGATGCACTATATATATTTGCGGTGTTCTCAAAGCCATTCCCCACTGTCATCTTCAAGTTAACACAACTATGAAGACAGTCCAAAATAAGGCTTGCTGAGAAACCCGGAAAATGTGAAAAGGTCCATGACTTCTTCGCCTTAAAAACAACGTTCTAGCACATGACTGGGCGCGTTAGAAAGAAGAAGTCCAGTCACTAAAGCAGGACGGACCAATCAGAAGACCCCGGAGCAGCGTGGACAAGCGTAGCCCAGCTTTTGTTTACAGTAGGCAGGTTGGCATGGCAACTTTGCTTTTGAATTCTTGTGTTTCCAAGATCACTGAGATGTTGCCTGTTCTTTCTCTGTTCATGCAGTGTTCTATTTACATTTATAAAGCATAGAGTTCCGGTCCTTGATTCTGATTGGCTGAGCCGCGTTCAAAGCTGTTGTACATTACACTACAAACATACACCTTTGTTTACTTCTGTGTGTTGCCAGGGGGCAACACACAAATATTGTCTCTTCTTCTTTTTGACATGACAATATTTAAATGTATTTTGTTTCTAAGAGGATTCTTGGTATTTTCTACTTTTTGACGTGACTATTCATTTTTTTTTTTTTTTTTTTTTGGCGCAAAAAACAAAAGATAGAAGAAATGCAGTCTTTCATTTAAAAAAAAAAAAACAATCACATCTTAAAAGTTGAGTGTATTTACAGTGCAAACCTTTAATGAACTACAAAAAATATAAATGAATGAAATAAAGTAATCGTAATGTAAGGTTCGATGAATCGAGGTTTTTGATTTGAGGTGAATGATCCGCCCATCCCTATTCCTGTCCCACCTCAGTTACATGAAGTCTTTTTATTCTCAAACCGAGAGTGTCTTCTCCGTGTGATGTTGTGTGTGTTGTTGGCAGGCCCACCCACCCGTGCGCACGAGGGCAGGAAGGCGGTCCCCAGGACTCCGCTGAGCAGAGTCGACTCCGCAGCTGCTGGCGAATGGCCCATCGGCGCGTATCCCAAACTCAGAACGGCCCTGTTCCCTCAGAGGGCCCGCGGCTGCGAATAGTGTCCCTCTACCACCATCCTGCAGGTACCTGCTGCATTCCTTACAGTCACAGCTAGTGCTCTCAAACAATTCATCACATTCTAAAATACAAGTGTTTGTTTAATAATATGTGGGGTCTGTGTATATTTTATTATGTATATATAAAAGAAAGGCATGCATGTATATATTTAAGAAAAATATGTTATGTTTATATATTAAATAAATGTATAAATAATATCATTTAATATGCATGTAAATACATATTAATATTTTTAAAATATAATACGTGCCTGTGTTTGTATTTATATATACATAATAAATATACACAGTACACATACATATATTATGTAAACAACAACTTTTATTTTGAATGTGATTAATCACGATTAATCATTTGCTTAGTGTTCTGGGAAGTAATATATTAAATATCCTTACTGATATATAAAAAAAAAAGTATATTCTTTTTCACCGATTAAAATAAATAAATTTAACTAAAAAATGTTTGTATATATTATTTGTATTTATTTAGCAACGTTATTTATTCTATTATTATTATTTTAAATTTAATTAAATATGTGTAATTTCGATTTTATTCTTAAATGTTTATAATCCTGTGAGGAAAATTTAACTAACACTAATTTTTTTGTTTTGTTTTTTTAAAACAATGTTTTACTGCACAATGTTGCTCTTTCTTTAAAGAATTAAATTTATAATAAATTTTCTTTAAATCTACCTCATAAATTCAATATAATAAAAAAAAAGTCATAGGGCCTAAAAACCTATCTCAGCTTCTGCTCTAAACTTAGGGAGCCCTTTACAATTACAGACCAAACGTAAATTTAAATTACTATTTATTTTTAACTATAATAATCAACACTCAAATTTAAAAAATTGTATGCAAACATGTAAATTGCACTCTAAGTTAAATACTAGGCTACAATTTCTAATTGTTGTTGAAATATAATCATTAACACAGTGGCTGTCATAACCTGTTTCATAAAAGGTTTATTTAAATATATATTAGAAGATTAAGACATCACTAGCAGGTAAAGTGAAGTGTAATGAGTAGGCTTTATAGCCTAGTGTAATGTTTTGTGAAATGTTCTTCTGTAACGTTGGTGAACTGACGAGCTGTGGACACTCTGAGCTACATCAAATGCTGCGTGAAACATGAGGCATGAGATGTTCATTCATATATATATATATATATCATTTACACATAATTAAGTACTTTTATTTGCATGATTACAGTTTAAAATCTTTCTATGACTTTATCTTTATAGAACTTTTGAATATGTTTGGCCAAAATTGTTTTGAAAATTTCTGTTTGGCAGAAGTGGCATATTATTTACTTGCCACTTACACTTAATTAAGTGATTTTATTTGCATAATTACAATTCGTGACCTTAATTTAATGACTTTGAATAATGTGAGGCCAATTTTGTTTGGAAAAATTGGGAATATTTTGCAGTAGATGAATATACTTACTTTGTATCACTTGTGCTTAAGTGCATTTATTTTTTCATTATTTTTGTTTATTTATTTATAGTTTTCATTTAAAAAATTTTTTTTTTCAATTTTATAACCAAAATTACCAAATTTATATATATCTAGAAATACAAAATATAAACAAATGTATATAAAATTACTGTATAAAAGCATGAAAATTATTTACACACTATATATATTATTTTTTTTTATTTATTGATAGAAATTCTGCATTATATTTTTCTTATAATAATTATTTCATTCCTGAAAAATAAACACACACATTACAATTTATTTATATATATAATATAATTATATATATATATATATATATAATATATATATATATATATATATAATTATATATATATATATAGTATATATAAAAAATAATATAACAATAGATTAATATAATCTGCAAATTAATTTAAGAATTGAAACTCATTTCATAAGTGTAAATAAGTGGTTCATCATGATTACATCTTCTGCTGTTAAAGTGCTCAGACACATTATTGTTTAAACGTGATTCGAGCTGAAGATGCTCTGAAAGCATTTCTGCATGAGATGAAGTTAATGTTCATTAGTGTAAATGATCAGGACACAGCAGCGTTTGTGTTGGTGATGGCACGAAAGTATTTGAAAGACGTATGGAGTCCATCTGTGTGTGGGTTTACCGCTGCAAGCGTGTATGTACTGTGTTTTTATTTATTTATTATCTGATTATTTTTATGTGTATATAAAATTCGGTGTCGCAGATTTTAGCAATATTTTGGAAACAGATATCGAATGTCTTACACTCCACTGAAATCAGATTCAGTGCTTCTCAGATTGCTTGCGTCTGGGAAGTACATCCTCTTATTGTTAGGATGTGATGGTTATGAAGTGATTTTGTATTGGTGTAACCGTATATATTTCATTAAGTTTCTGGAAATAATTAGAACTTAACTTATTATTGTTATTAATATAAAATAAATCCATTCATCTATCTGCATACATACTATATTGTAAATATAGAGGAGGAGGAGGAGGAGATTCCATATATATATATATATATATATATAAATAAATAAAAGTAACTTATTTTAAAAATAGTGGATTTTTTTTTTTTATTAACCTTCAGTAAATTAACAAAATACATATAGAATTAATATATAAAAGTACATGTACAAGAATATGTACAATTAATAAAAAGTAAAATGTATAAGTATTAATACATTTAAAATGGTCAATAATTCATAATAGTGCATATATGTATAGACACTCTAATAAATTCACTGGAAATTATTTAATTTTCGTTAATTCTTGAAATTAATTTTCTGAAAATAATTAAAAATTTATAGAATTAATATCTAAAAGTATGTGTGAACAATTCTATAAAATTAAATATTTAAGCATCAATACATTTCTAAAAAATGTTAATAATTTATAGAATGTATAGATGCACATTGTGAAAATAAATTCTTGAAATTAGTTTCTAGTAAAATAACCAGACGTTTGTAGAATATATAAAAATGGATGTGAATTAATTTTATAAAATATATTAAGTATTAGTACGTATTAAAAATCTTAAAATTTTATTAAAAGTGCGCATATGCACACTATAATAAAGTATAGTGGAAAATAATTAATTCTTGAAATTATTTTCCAGAAAATAAGCCCAACTACCCAATATTTATGGAATTAATATATAAAAGAGTACAAAACTGTAAATATATAATTATTATTATTTATTTTATTAATAAGTATTTATTTAAGCTAATAATTTATGGAGTGCATGTATGTATAGACCCAGTGTAATAAATACAATCTGGAAAATAATTAACACTTGAAATTAATTTCTAGAAACATAACTAAATATTTATGCAATTAATATATACAAATATATGTGAAAAATATATCAAGTTAAATAAATAGATATCTGAGGATCAATACGATTTTTTGAAAATGTTAATGATTTCTAGAAAGTACAGAAGCATATAAAGTAGAAATTATTTTAAATGTGTGTGCATGAATGAGATCGTGAGAGCGAGTGTGTGTGTGTGTGTGTGTGTGTGTGTGTGTGTGTGTGTGTGTGTGTGTGTGTGTGTGAGTGAGTGAGGGTAAGTTAGTGTGTGTTCGCTTCATTTCACTTAATTACAGGTATTTTCACTTTTCATTTGGATTTTGATGGTCTAGAACCCAAAGATTCAATGGTTTATTTAACATAGAGTCAGACAAACATGCAACAGCATGTAAATCTCATGCAGCAGACTGATGCTGTGTGTTGTGAGATGGTGACAGGGTTTACAGACGGAGAGTCAGAGATAACAGCAGGAGTTTAATGCATTGTGTGCTTTTCCATCGGCAGGCTTTGCATCCTCTGGATCCCTCCAGACTGTTCGGATGGCAGTCGGCCAACACCACAGGCGGCAGCGGTAGGAGCTTTACACGATACTGTGAGGAAATTGTGAGAGATGCTCCTGGTTTTAATGACAGAAGTGTGGGTTTGCTGATGTTTTCCAGAAGCGTCCAGCGAGCCGCCGCACTTCTCCAGCTCTCAGCTCGTCAGTAAGTTCGCCGTCGTCGAGAATCTGGACTTCCTGTATTACCTGAGTCACGGCCGGCCAGCGTTCGCATTCGGGGTTTTCCTCACGCAGCAGCTCCTCGACTGCAGCAACGTGAAGCTCCAGTGAGTCCAGCTCTCAGTGACACTGTCACAATAACACACAAACACGAGCTTACTGCCACAGCTGACAGCTCAAACTACAAAATGAGTCGGCTGTTTCAATTTAAATTCTTTAAATCGGTTTAAACTCTCAATAAACTATAATCTGAAAAATATAAACTATAAAATTATATATAACATATTTAATGATGCAATTATACTCATAAAACGTAAGAATATATAAAAATAAAAAGTTACTAAGAATATGTAAATTATGCAGAATATGTAAAATATTTTTTTAATAAATAAATACAATTTTTGAAAAAAAATATAAAGTGCATGTATATGCTCTTTAAAATATTGTGAAAATTAATTAACTCTGAAAATTAATTTCCAGAAAAACTAAAAAATATGTACAATTAATGCATATAAAGTAAATATAAATAAATGTTATATAAATTGTATATTAAATATAATTCTAATTTTATTTATGGGATATATATATATGTGTGTGTATATACACACATGCACACATTTATAATAAATAAATAAATTATTACATTTTGGAAATTAATTTCCAAAAACTACCAAAAATGTTTTATTTATAGAACTAAAATGGGATTAAACATAGAATGAAAACTTTTTTTTTATTTATAGAATAAATATAAAAATAATAATCATTAATTTAAATAATAATGATAATAGTAATATAAAGATTTCTAAATCATTAATTAAATTAAGTATTAATATTACATTTTGAAAAAAATAAATATATGCACACTAATTATTATCACAAATTACAAAAAAAAATAAACATGTATGTATAATAATGCAATGTAATTTTGTGTGGTTTCAGGGTGTCTCTGGCTGCGGATCAGGCGTACTCGTTAGGCCTGTTGAACTTCAGCAGCGTGTGTGTGTCGGCGGCGTGTGTGTGTTTCTGCGAGCTGCTGGGTGTGTGTAGCCTCAAGCTGAGGGTGGATCTCTGTGTGCTGAACCTCGTCCTCAGACTCTGGACTCAGACCTGCGAGGACCACAGAGACGCCGCTTCACTGCGGCAGACGCTCGGTACCCATAGCACTGCACTCAGTCACGGCTCGGCTTTGTTTGAGAGCTCTCGCTGACTTCTCTCTCTGTTCCAGTGGAGAAGGCCGGCAAGCTGGTCAGCGGTGAGAAACGAAGCGCTCAGGAGCTGCTGGTTCATCTGGAGGCGGCAGTCAGAGACGCTCTGGAGAAGAAAGGCGTCTGTCGGTCAGTGTTCTGCAGCAAATCATATTGGGGAATTTTTTCATTTTGTTTTTTTTTATTAATATGCGCGGGAGAAAATACATTTTAATGAGTAAAATGTTTTTTTTTTCCTAATATGGAATTTAAAGGGTTAGTTTACCCAAAAATGAAAATTAGCCCGTGTTTTACTCACCTTCTAAGCATCCTAGGTGTGTATGATTTCTTCTCTTCTTTTTTTGATATGGGTTTTATTGTTCTTTTTCTATCGTAGGTAAATGATTTTATAATGTTTTAGATATGGATGAATTTTTCTTATAAAACACATGGATTCTCTACAGGAGGTCTTCATTCAAGGATGTATTCGTTTGAGGCATGGTTTTGTTTGAGGATGGTTTTATTTATTTTGCGTATTTTTTATTTTTGAAGTCTTTTGGACTTTTTTTAACTATTTCTAACGTTTTCTCCCTTTCTAACGCTTGAAAGAGCCAGGATCATTTTTAATAAAACTCCATTTGGATTCATCTGAAAGAAGAAAGTCATATACACCTTGGATGCCTTGAGGGACATGGATTAATTTTACTTAATATAGAAAAATATTAAAAACATTGTAATGAGAGAAATTTTTTTTTTTTTTTAATTAAAATATTGAAAAATTTTTTATATCTTTTTACTTTTCGTTAGTTAATGAATATATTGAATTCTACTGTTTGTTTGTTGTTGTTTTCAAGAATAAATGTAATTTCCATCACGTCCCAAATCATTGTTTGTTCTCAGGTGGAAATTACATTTTAAACGTTTATAGAATAAACTTGTTCTTTTTTTATTTTCTTGTCATTCTGTCCCTAATTCACACAAGGAAATATTTATTTTTATGTAACTTATTTTTATGTCATTTATTTCCTGTAGTTTCTTTTAATTAAACTTAACAAAATAACAGGCTGATTGGAAATGAGTAAAAATGTGACATTTAACTGAATTTTCTTCACCCTTCACATTTTCTTCACGCCAGATGAAAATGCAAACTAAAACTTTATATAAAGGATATAAAGTTGTTGCATATATTTTTCGTTTTTATTTATTGATTTATTTTAAGTTTAAATAATTTTGTGTCTGGTTCTGTGTTTTATCAGATCGTCGTATGAGGCGGCGCAGGAGTGGGCACTTCCTGTCCAGTTCTGTCACCTGCACGCTCTTCCTCTAAGCCCTGCGTTCCCACAGGACTGCGCTCGTGACGGACAGTGGCTCAACTTCCTGCTGTTTGTACAGCTGCACAATTACCCGCTACAGCAGGTGTGTCCGCTACACGAGTCTTGTGATTGATTAAGTATTTGATCACAGCCTTTTTTTTTTTTTCATTTTAAAAAAACAATTAAAAATTTAAAAATGATTTTAAAAGATTATTTAATGGGATTTTTTTAAATTTATTGTTATTATTTTTAAATATGTAGGATTTTTTTTTTTTTTCAAATATAGAAAAAATATTACATTTATTTTAAATGGATTAAAACTTTTTATTTATTTTTTATTTTCTAAATATATATATAATAAACATATTAAATTTATTTGTGGCTACAATGTTATTATATGTATTCATTTATTTTTTATTTATTATTATTATTATTTATTATTATTTTGTTTTATTTATTATAATATGGGGTGAACATTTAAAACCCCTTTTTTTGATATATTATCCTGTATGTTTTTTTTTTTTTTTTTTTCAGATAGGCCTATTTTAAGAAAAAACCTCACAGGTAACTTATCATTACAAGGGTGTATAATTTAGTAGGGAACCTCAGTACATGTCCTTACCAATATATAGCGACTACTGTATTTTCCCTTGCCATAATTTTGATTAAACAATTAAATATATGTATGTATATATAACTGCTGTTGTAATTTCACTTTCAGTGGTGCACATGTGATACATGTGCAGAGTAAGAACATATACGGTTGCCGAACTGTTTAAAGCACACAAGCACAGTCCAGCTGAATGATAGTTTACCCTCTTTGACTTTATGTTGTTCTGCTGTTTTGTGGTCATCTGCTTCTCCCATTTGCTCTTTTTACATTGACTAGTCACTCTATAAAGACTGATATAATTAGACACAACAATCATTTCTCAAAAATGTATTACAATATATACTGATAAATGTAACATTTGTCACTAAAATAGGCATCAGATGACTGGATACTTTAAACTGATTTCCTCTTGAACTGTCACCAACTGAACTGCAGTGGTCAGGTTATATAAAATATGGTGAATTAAGCTACAAACTCAATCATAATACACAATGTTTCCATCTTTCCATTTGATTTTTATAATTAAGCTACAAACTCAATCATAATACACAATGTTTCCATCTTTCCATTTGATTTTTATCAGAACGTCGGGTATCGAGAATCATTTCTTCCCAAAGATTGGGACAACAGAACGGTGAACTAGTGGGTCATTTCGTGAATTGAATGATCCGCGATCTGAAGTTCCAACGTTTGGAGCATGTATGTACAAATCATTTTCTCTGATTTATTTATATTAGTTTTTTAACAATACAAAAGGGTAGTGAATGACATCCAGAGGCGCTGAAGACCCAAGCTGGGCATTTAAGGGTTAAACAAAACAAACAAACAAAAATGAAAATCAAACCATTTCTCTTTATTTCTTTTTAAGTAGAAAAATCAAATGAACAGAAGGTTCACAGATGTTTTTACATCACATCACAACTTCATATACTTTTGTTGGTTGGTCCAGGTCAGATCTCTGGCGGCCAGTTTCTGTCCGGCTCTGCAGTCGCACATTTCTCTGGCTTTCCAAGATCTTCATCCCGAGCAGCTCCCATCAGGCTCTGGAGGATCAAGGGAGCTGCCGCTCACGCCTCCCCCAGATCACGAGAGCCCCGAGCCCCCCAGAGAGCTGTTCCAGGTGCTGCTGGAGAGCCAGGAGAAGCCCAGTCCCTGGAGGTTCCTGCTGTCCGAAGCGGTCCGTCAGCGCAGTCCTGCTCTGTCCGTGCTGGCGGCCTGCCATCAGGTCTGTGCTCCGACGTAAACCAGGGATGCACCGATCCCATACTCACAGTGTTGGGAAGTAACTAGCTACATTAATTTAATTACAAAATAAATGTTATCGTAATCAGTTACAGTTACTGAGAAAAATTGTGTAATTAAATTACAGTTGCTTATTATAAATGTTAACGATTACAAACAGGGTTACATCTGAATTAAAATTTGTGTGTGTGTCTGTGTGTGTGTGGTTTGATTGACAGGCCGCCCGAGCTGCTGTGGTGTTCTGCGTGTGGATCCCATGGGTCTGTCGGTGATGATGTCCACTCAGGAAGCCACCGCCCCACTTCCAGGAGAGCCTCGCTTCCCATCACGGTGTGTGGAACTCTCCACGATCTCTCCGTCTTGTGGAAGACGATCGCTGTGCAGGAGCCAAGATCAGGCCCTCTGATTCGTGGATTCCAGCTGTTTCAGAGGGGTGGTAAGAGGTTTCTCGGATTGGACGAGGAGCGTCTCTATTCTGAAACTCGCTGGTCTGTTCGAAAATGCAGAGCAGATCTCAGATCAGTTTTAAAGACGCAGAGTTTTCTTTTGCCTGCACAACAATTTTAGCGTGCATGATATTTTTCCATCATCTACACGCTTATTATTGCGACAATATATTATTATATTTAATGTTTATTACTATATAGCTTCTATTAAACTATAGATTATTATATTTTAATATTTATACTTTTTGTTATTTTTTTTTTTTTGTTTACATTTTTTTTTTTTGTTTTTTTTTTGGTTTTGTTTTTTTTTTGTGATTTGTGTACTTTTTTTGGAATGTATTTTATTTGGTTTTGTTTTAATTTTATATGTATGTAGTAGAAGTTAAATTTTTTAAGGTAATTGATTTTTTTTTCAGGTGTCCATATTACTTTTTTACATAAATATATAGTTCAGTGTTATTTTAGTATTATATATAATATATAATTTATATATTACATTTTAGTAATGTAATGTGTTTTTGTAATTTTTATTTTAAAAAAAATTCTGTTTGGCTTTCATTTATATTTATAAATCTTATAATTATTTTATTTCTTGCTTTTAGATTTGTAATTACTCGTTTTATTACTTTTCAAATTTCCCCAAGCTTTTAAAAGATAATTAAAATTTGCAGATGTTCATGTTACTTTTTTTTACATATGTTCAGTGTTATTTTAGTATAATTAATATTTAGTATTATTAGTATTTTTTGATATTTTGAACTTTTATTAAAAGTTCATTAAACTTATTTTTTGAAAATTTTATTTAATTTTAGTACTTCAACAAACTATTTTATTTCGGTTTAATTTAAAATTTTCATGTAAGTTTAATGAGTTTCTAATATTAATTTTCAGCTTTTTTCAGTGAATGAAAATGATTTTAATAATTTTAGTTTAATTAATATTAACACTGATGTTGTTTCGTGTTTATTGTGGTGTAATGTCTTTCCTCAAAGACTGAAAACAGTTTTGCTGCTGAATATTTTTGTGAAAAAACCCTGATACCTTTTATTTCTTTCATTCTTTAAGAAATTCAAGTTAAAGAACAGCAGTAATTTGAAACAAGCAACGTAAATTAACAGTCATGAATGCCTTTTACTGTCCACTTTTTGACCTACCCAGTGCATCCCTTAAGGAATAAAAAGTATTAATTTCTTAAAAAAAAAAAATCGCTTTTGAAATGGAAAGTGTGTAAAATTACTTCTATGCTCGTTCTGTCTTTTCTCGCAGGGGGAGTCTCCGCTGGATTACATGCTGCACCATGTATGAGTCTTGCCTCGGACTACAAGCAATTATCAGCGAGCCAAAGACAAGCTGCTGGACTTCCAGGAAGTGTTTGCTCACGTGTAACTCTCTCTAGCTTCACTTCAGGACTTACTCTCCCCTCCCATATGGGTTGGTTTCTGTGGGGACCCCTGCCCGTGTGTGTGTGTGTGTAGTTGGCGGAAGCAGCAGCGTGGTGCTGAGCTCAGACGTTGCAAGCCGTCCAGTGGGGTCGAAGCCCCAGGCTCTAGGGTTCTGCTGCTGACGCTCCTGAAGCAGAGCAGGACTCAGTACGAGCTGCTCTGCTGCTGACGCTCCCTGCTGGTGGGATATGGAGCCGCTCTGCTCAACCAAACGGCCGACTCTCGATTTGAAGCTCTGAACCATTTCATTTTTTGAGGTCCACATTCAGCACTGGGAAGAAAAAAAAAGTTTGGAATAATTAGGATTTTTAAATGTTTTTGAAAGAAGTCTTTTCTGTTCACAAAGGCTGTGTTCATATTAAAAATAGAATAAAAATAGTGAAATATTATTACAATTTAAATTGACTTTTTTGAAATGTACAGCAACGAAAATAAAACACAATATGCAGTTATATTACTTTTAGCTAGTCAGTTCAGGCTATCATTACTCCAGTCTTCAGAGTAACCTGATCCTTCGAAATCATTCAAATCTGAGCTTTGCTGCTCAAGGAAACGTTCTGATTATTATTTCAATAAATAAGTTTATTAACCCCCAGACTATTGAACAGTAGTATATGTAACATAATTGAAACATAGAACGCGTTTTGGTAAATGGACAAGTGCTATATTTGACATGAATTTTCGGTTATGGTTTCGTAAAGCTAAAAGTAAACCATAAAAAAATGTTAAATTATTAAAATGATTATTATTGAAATTTAAACACAATTAAACTAAAGACTTACTTTTACTTTAGCTAGTTGCCAAGGCAAAACTTCCAATTTTTAAAATTCAGTTTAAGCGGAAGTACTAAAAATTCAAATAAACATAATTAATGAAAAAAAACATAAATAAAATAAAACTATTACAGGAAATATATAGTAGGGGTGTTATGGTACACAAACATTGTACGGTTCGGTACGTACCTCGGTTTTGATGTCACTGTTCGGTATGGTTTCGGTACAGCAGTGAGAAAAAACTAAAACTTTTGTTTTTTATTTTATTATTTTAAAAAAAAAAAAAAACAGTGGTTTTTACTGAAAAAGTTGACTCTTTAAAACGAAAATATATAAAATTAAAATGGGTAAAAACAGAAAATGTTATAAAAAAAACACTAAAATATAACATTAAAATTAAAAACAGAAAAGTATTAAAAAAAACTAAATATTAAATTATCAATGCAAATATAAAATATTAAAAAAAATGCAAACAGAAAATATTAAAAAAAACGAAACTTATTAAATTTAATGAAAAAAGGAAATATTTAAAAAATGAAAAAACCAAAACTATGAAATAATGAAAATAATGAAAATATGAAATTGAAAAAAAATGAAGATAAAAAAAATTTAAAGTGCATGCAGGACATATTTAAAAAAATGAAAAATTCCCAAAACTATTTAATTAAAATGAAAACAAGAAAAATATTAACAAATGGAAAACCAAAAATATGTAATAAAAAGGAAAACCAGAAACATATTAAAAAACAAAAATAGTAAACTTAAACTGAAAAAAGAAAATATTACCCCAAAATTAAAAAACTGAAAATATAAAATTTTAAAAGAAAACCGAAAAATATAAAAAATTAAAATATTAAATTAAAATGAAAAACAGAAAATGTTAAAAATTTTAAAACATGAAAACATGTATTAAATTTAAATGAAAACAGAAATATAAAAAATATTTTAATAAACATGAAATATGTAAATTTAAATGAAACAGGACAAATATAAAAAAATGATATTAAATACAATGAAACAGCAAATACTTAAAAAATGCAAAATTTAAATTCAAACGAAACAGCAAAATGTTAATAAGTGAAAAAACCGCAATATAACATGAATATGAAAAAGAGAATGTATATTTTAAGAGATTCAGTTGTAATAATAGTTCACTTCCTACAAGTTTTTACTGTTTGTAAATGCAGCCATCGGTGAGCAGAAGGAGACTTCTCTGGAGAGCACCACTTAAAGCCCAGTGATATTCTTCCTCCGTGGTGCAGGTCTGACTTCAGGAAAGCTGAGTCAGCGGAGTCAGGTGCTGTTCAGACACTCCTGTGCCGCTGTCTGCGTGTCTGCTGGACCATTACTCCAGCGCCGGCCTGCAGGACGAGTGCAGGACCATCATGCAGCAGCTGCAGGACCTCGGCCTCTTCACGCAGGCCAGGACCGTCGCACAGCTGGCCGAGCTGCCCCTCGACTGCCTGATCATTAATGAGGTGAGCGACCGCCACAGTTTACAGCAAATCTGGGATAATTAAATAATAATGACGTTTTATCTACTCCTGATGAGGAATAGCAATAAATCTAGTCATAAAATACCTCCTTTAGCTCTTATTTGAGGTAGTATAGGATTGTGCAACCAAACTACTTTTCCCATAAATCTGTGCAAGAACGAAGAAAATACACAAATAAAACAGCAATCAGTTTGCTTGTCATTCAGCTGCATCTGCATTAAATAAAGCTTCCTGTGAAACATGAAACTGTTCAACGTGATCATTTTATTGTGACTAAAATCACTTAAAAATCATGCCATAATTTGCAGAATTATGTATGTAGGGCTGAGATCACAATTTGGCTTGCTGCGATTTATCACATTTTAATTATAGAAATGTATCGTTTGATGCCCTGTGGTTTTCTGCCAAAATAAAAGCTCAGTGGTTTCACTTTTGAAATTAATTGAGACAAATTGATATATAATCACAGGTTTGTGGTGAAATTGTGAATCCCTAAATTTATAAAAAAAAGACCTCCAGAAGCAGAAGTTGGTCTTTATGAACATTATAAGCTGCTGCAGAAGTGCTAAGTGAGGAGCTTCCTTCCTGTTTTTCTGGCAGCTGCAGCGAGATCTGTGCGCTCATCGGCAGAAGCGTCAGTGGGAGAGACAGGAGACGCGGCTGTCCTTCTGGAGAAGATGCCACGAGCAGCTGGAGACGGACCGCGTCCAGCCCGAGGCCGCCTCTCAGTTCTTCCTGACTCAGGCTGAGGTCAGGCTTTCTGTCCGCTCTCCTTTGTTTTCACCTCAAAACCTTGCTTAAATACATTTTCAACAGTCATAAAAAATGATTTTAGTTGAATCTACATTGGTAATTAATGTGTTTGATTTTGGTAATAAAGATATTATATTATTATTATTATTTAAGTATTATTATCTTCTTATTATTATTATTATATTATTATTTCTTAAGTGTTGATTTGATGTTTGTTTTACAGCGAAAATCGTGCATTAGAATTATTTTATTTTATGTTTGACAATTATCAATTATTATTATTTATATTATGATTATCATTATTATTATTAGTATAATAATTATTTTAGAACATATAGTAATATCGTAACATGTAAGTGTAAGATATCTATTTTACAGTTGAAATCTAACTTGGTTAATTTTTTGGTAGATGTTTTTGGTAATAATAAGAAATTATTATTATTTTTTCTAGTGTGCTGTTTATGTTACAGCGAAATATTGCATAGCAGTTATTTTATTTGAGTTTTTGGTATTATTATTATTATTATTATTTGTTGTTGGTAATAATAATTTTAGCACAGTTGTAAATAATAATAATAATCCATTTGGTTACGTGAAGATATTATTTACAGTGGATCTTACATTGGTAATTTTTTTGTTCGTTTTTTTGTAATAATAAATTATTATTATTATTATTTTCTTAAGTGTTAGATGTTTATTTTACAGTGAAATCTTGCATTAGCAGTTATTTTATTTGATGTTTTGGTAATATCATTATTATTATTATTATTATTTGTTATGGTAATAACAATTTTAGCAACAGTTAGTAATAATAATAACATTTTGTTAAGTGTTAGATATTATTGTAAGGTGGAAATATTACTATGATTAATGTTGTGTTTGATTTTTTGTTTTTTTTTTGGTAAAATTAATTATCTGTAGAGTAGGTAGTAGTGATAACAATAAAACTGGTTGTTGTTATTATGATGATTATTGTATTTTACGATCAGCCAGCGGTTTTGAGCAGCACTGATGGTGTGTTATCCTTCAGGAGACGCACGGGAGTTCAGGTCCGGAGGTGGGGTCATCGCGAGGGAGCGCTGTCTTGCTGCTGGGTCTGGCGGGTCACGGCTGTCTCTCTGTGTGATCCTCCGCTCACGTCTGGCGTCTGCCCGCGGAGAAGCGTCAGTGGCAGAGGCGTATCCGTCTGGCTGTGCGTTTCACCACGGCGTTCTGGAGCGTCAGAGGTCTGTTCGCGCCCCGGAGCCTGTCCCAGGACTCCTTCCAGAGCCTCCTCAAGGGAGTTCTCACTTCTCCAGGATGGCCCGGCGATGGACCCGGTAGGTTCATGTTGAGCGTTGTCCGGGCTCCGCGCGGACAAAAGAGGAACGAGGGCGTGCTGTACAAGGGACGAGCGCGAGGCTATGGCCGCTCTGGTGGCGAAGCTGCTGGAGCGAGGGGGGCTATTGAGAGCGAGGGCCAGTCGCGAGCTGCAGGTATTTCGGGTTGTTTCACAGAGGCGTGTGGCTGGTACACCAGAGGTATGTGGTTCTGGCGGTAGGAGAAGCTGACGGCCCTGAGCTTCCCAGCCTGATGGAAGAGGAAACGGACGCGGTTTGCCATTCATGTGAAGTCGTCGGCTTTCACTGATTTACTTCTGTGGTGTTGCGCTTTCGGCTTCTGAGGAATACATTGTCTTGGTGGAAGAATACTGTTTTTTATTAATATCAGTACACTTTATTTGTTGAAACCTTACTCATTGTCGGGGAAATAAACGTTTTATAAAAAGCAATAATCCCGTGAGCTTCCGTGCCTAACAGCATGCCTTAGCTGTTGTTAATCACTGTAAAACCAAGGCTTCTTGGAGGGGATTTTCGCTTTAATATTACTATGCACGCTTTCACAAAACAGGAGTTGTAAGGTGTTTTTATGGTCATCAGGGTTACTTTTATTTGACCGAAAAATACCATAAAAATCCGGATGTTGCGAGATATTAATACAATTTAAAGGAGTTATTTGTAGGTGTTCATCATATTTTAAGAGTGTAATTTATTCCTGGTGATGCAAAGGCTGAATTTTCGTCATTTTAATTGCTGCTGAAACATATCCTTAAAAATATATGCACAGTTTTCATAGTGTCCAATTATTTCTATTTTCTTTTTTTTTGCTTTATGTATAAAAAGCATGTTTATAAGCTTAACAAAATGTTGTGGCCAGTATTAATCCCATTATTGATTTATTTATGTTTTATTAGTTGGAAAATGGTCGAATTTTCTTTAATTGAAAAAAATCTACCGGGAAAATGATACATCTTAATCAAAACGCAAAACATGTATACAGTAATTGTGTATTTACTCATAATATAATCCTAATTTTTTTGTTTCAATAGAATATGTGTGAAGTGTGTGAATTGTCTTTTAGCTTGCGATTTTGTTTTTTCAGTGGTGTTGATAACGTCAGGACTCGTCTCTCTGAAGCTACTAGCATGAGGCAGCCATTGTCGTCGTTCGTGGTAGGTGCATGACGTCGCCGGCGATCAGGGTTCTGGTTAAGCTCAAACATCTGGTGGATCAGTGATTGCAGAGGACCAAGAGTTACTGCAAACAAGTGCTGAGCCTCTACGAGAGCTCTCGAAGGTGTCGGGTGACTAACATCTGTCGAACGGGACACCTCTGCAGCAACAGGAAAGCAGTCATAAGTAGCACGGGTATATTTGTAGGAAATAGCAATACAATTCATTCGTAAGGGTCCAAAATTCTACATTTCTCTTTTTATGACAAAAAAAATCATGAGGTATTAAGTAAAGAGCAGTACAGAAGATATGTTGTAAAATTTCTTACGTAATGCATTCAAACTAAGGTGATTAGTAATATGCATTGCTAAGAAAAAACCTCATTTGAACAACTTTAAAGATGATTTTCTCAGTATTTTAATTTTTTTTGCACCCTCAGATTCCAGATTTTCAAATAGTTGTATCTCAGCCAAATATTGTCCTCCTCAACAAACTGGAGAGCTGATCTCTCGACTGTATTGCGTGGTGCAGGGTCACAGCATGCAGCGTTGAGTGTGTGAAGCGACGCGTGACCTCGGGTGTGTGTGTGGTTGTGGGTGCAGGAGCTGCAAGTTGCTCGTTCGCTGAGATCTCGCCGGAGGAGCCCGAGGCGGTTTCTGAGGAAAGGTTTGCTCTCGCAGCGGGGACAGTCTATAAGCGCGTCAGGCCTTCATGCAGTTCAGGGCCTGCAGCCCGACGCCGTCGCCCGCATCGTCCCACCGCTGTGTGGAGGCTTGGCTCGCCTCGGTCACGAGGGAGAAAAACGGTGAGAATCAGCTTCAGTTCCTCCGGGTATTATGCGGTTACTGTTCTTTTTATAAAATAGGCGACACTAAAAGAGTGGAAGGGGATTCTGATTCATTGATTTTTATTTTTTAGAAGCTGTAGGTATTTTCGTTCATTTGATATCGTGTTAATTTTGTTATATTTGAATTAGATTTTTTTTTATTTGTTTTCATTTTATTTTCACTTTTTCTGTTTTCATTTGATTTGATTTGATATTTTATTTTCATTTTAAATTTATATTTGTCTTTTGTTTTCATTTTAATTTTATAATTTCTGTTTTCATTTAAAAAATGTAAATATTTAAATAATTAAGACCTAAATTTAAATAAAATATTAAAAATATTTTCTGTTTGTTTATATTGTTATTGTTTTGACTTTTCGTATTTTAATTTAATTTTTTTCATTTTAATTTAAGTTTTCGGTTCTCTGTTTTTCCTTTAATTACGTTTTATGTATTATTTAACATTTGATATATTTCACAGTTTTCATTTTAATTTTGTTTAGTTTTAGTTTTAGTAAAATTTTAAAGTTTATATAATTTTGTTGTTTTTGTTGTTGTTAGTTTTATGTCTATAAGTTTTCAGTAAGTTAAGTTTTTAGTTTTAACTTGTTTTAATTTTTATATTTTATTTGTATTTTAGTTCATTGTTTTATTTATTATGTTTTCTTTTTTTTTTTATGTTTTTTTTTTTTTTTCTTAAGACATTTTATTTTTCTTTTTTTTAATTATATAATTTTTTGGTTCTTTCATGCGAATATTTTTTTTTTTTATTTATGTTTTTTTTTTGTTTTTGTGTTTTTTTTTTTTTGATTTTGAATGAAGGTTTTTTACTTTTTTTTTTTTTTTTTTTTTATTTTTTTTTTTATTCTTTTAGAATTTTATTTTTGTTTTTTTTTTTGTATATTTTTTTTTTTTTATTTTTTATTATTTTTTTTAAAATATTTATTTTTTTTTAATTTGTGGTTCTTTTTTTGTTTTTATTTTTTTTTTTTTTTTCTTTTATTTTTTTTTTTTTCTTTTTTTTAATCAATTTTTTTTTGGATTTTCTTTTTTGTTTTTTATTATATTTTTTTTTATCATTTTTTTTTAAGCCCGACATTGGTTATTTACCAATTTATTTTTTGTTGAAAACTTGTATTTTTAGGATTGTTTTTTTAACAGATATTTTTATTTGTTTTTTTATTTCTTTTTAATTTTTTATGATTTTCCGGGCTGCGCTTTTTTTTTGGGACTTTTGTCTTTCTTTTATATTTGTTTTGTTTTAACTTTTTATATTTTTTTATTTATTTTTTTTTTTAACGGGAGTTATACGTTATTTTTTTTGGCCATTTTTTTTTGGATAATTTATATTTTTTTTTTTTTTTTTTTATTTTTTTTTATCCGACCGTTTTTATTTCAGAGCCTTATTTGCCGTGCAGTACAGGACCATTTAATTTTTTTTTTTTATTTTTTTTGCTGGATTCTATTTATTTACCATTATTTTTTTTTTTTTATTATTTTTGATTAGGTTAGAGTTTATTATTTTATATTTTTTTGTTTTTTTTTTTTTTTCATTTTATTTTGTTTTTACGGTAGTTAACAATAATGAATTTTATTAGTACATTTTTTTATCTTTATTAGTCTTATTTGTATTTGATTCTGTATTGCACTGTCTTTAATTTGCTACTGTAGTTGTAGTTTTTTAATCCAGTTTGGATTAGTTTTCGTTACTATTTTTTGTTAAAGTTTTTATATTATTTTATTGTTTTGTTTTTTTATTTAATGTTTTTTATTGGTATTTTTTTATTTATTTTATTTTTTTTATTTTTTGTTTTTATTACTTGTCCAATCATGATATTACGTCCATATCTGGAAGGCTTGAATACGCATTTTCAAGTGTCCCTGTTTCTTAGTTCTAAGGGTAGAAATGTCTTTTTTATTAGGTTTTTTTATTTTTTGTGTTATACTATTCTTATTTTTTTCTTGTTTTTTTTTATCTTGATTTGTTCGGTTTTCCTTATTCTATATCGTTTTTGTTTTTTTATTTCTAGTGGGCCAGTGTTTATCTTTTTTTTTTTTTCTTTTTTCCTCGAGTTGTTTTTCAGTTGGCTGTGGTCTTTTTTGGTTCTTTATGATTATCTTTCTTTAATTTTTTTCCTATTTTTGTATTTGTTTTTTTTATTCTTGTTTTGTTTCCTTGGTGCGCACTGTTGTTTTTACTTTTTTTTCTCCATTTTCTTCATTATTCCTTCTTTTTTTTTGTTGTATATTTTCTTTTTTTTTTGTATTTCGTCTCTTTTTTTTCTCTCGTTCTTTCATTTTGTTTCTTTTTTCCGTTTGTTCTTGTGTTTTCGTATCTTTGTTTGTATCTATTTTGTTGGTTATTTTGTTTATTCTTTTATTCTATATTATATGTTTATTTTTTCGATTTATTTGGTATTTCTTTTTCCTTTTTTTGTATCATTTTTTTTTTTGTTGTATTTTTTTTTTTTGTCTTTATTTTTTTTTTTTTTGTTTTTGTGTATTTGTTTTGAATTCTGTATTTGTTTTTTACGTTCTTTTTACTTCTTTTTTTGTTTTTCTTTTTTTTTTGATTTTCCTTGTTGTTTTTTATTTATTCTATTTTGTATTCTTCTCTTTTGTTTCTTCTCCCTTTTTTAATTCATTTTTTTAAAATTTGGTCGGTTAATTTCGTTCCTACTCTGATATTCGTTTTTCTCTGTACTTTTTTCTTATATTATTCTTTTTCCTCTTTCTTATTCTAATCTTTTTCTTCCCTTCTGATTCTGTCTATCTTTTTCTTTTCTACCTTCTTTTTTTCTTCTTCCCTTCCTCTTTTTTTGTTCTTCTTTTCTTCTTTACTTTCTACTTTCCTCTTTCTTCTTATACTTTCTCTCTTTTTTTTTTATCTTCTTACTATCGTTACCTTTTTTTCTCTTTCTTCTTTCTCTTCTTTCTCTCTTATTCTTTCCTCTTCTCGTTTCTCTTCTTTCTTTATCTCTTCTGCTTTTTGCCTCTTTCTTCTCCTCTTTTCTTCTCCCTTTCCTCTCCTTTCTACTTCCTTTTACTCCTTTTATCTTCTTCTCCTCTTCTTTCTCTTCTTTCCCCTCCTCTCTTCTCTCTATTTCTTTCAATTTTCTTCTACTTTTTCTAATCTTCTATTTCTTCTATTCTTCTTTTCTTTCTCTCTTCTTCTTTTCTAGATTCTTCTGTTTTTTCTATTTTCTTTTGTCTTCGTCTTATCCTTCTTTTATTTTTAACTTCCTTTTTTTTCTCTTTTCTTCTCTTTTTCTCTTTCTTTTTTTTTTTCTTATTTTTCTCTCTACTTTTATCTCTCTTCCCCTCTCGCTTTTATCTTTTCCTTTTTTTATTTCTTTTTTTTCTTCTATTACTTCTCTTCTTTTTTCTACCGTCGCTTCTTTCTTTCTATCTCTTCTCTTCTCTCTTACTCTTCCTATTTCCCTTCTTATCTTCTCTTTTATTTTTTTATTTTCTTTCTTTTTTCTCTTTTATATCTTTTTATTTTTTAATTCTTTTTCTCTTTACTCGCTTTTTTAGACTTCTTTTTCTCCTACTTCTCTCTTTTTTCTTTTCTTCTTTTTATTTCTTTCTTTACATTTTTTTCTCTTCTATTTCTTTTTCTTTATTGGTTTTCCTTTCTCTTTTTTCTCTTTGAGCTTTTTTTCTCTCGTTCTACTTCCTCTTTTTTCTATTCTCCCTCTTCTTCCTTTTTATTCTTTTTCCCTTCCTTTTTTATCTTTATTTTCTTCATCCGCTTCTGTCTTGCCCTTATCTCCTCTGTTTTCTTTACCTCTCCCTTTATCTCTCTTTCTATCTACTTCTTTTTCATTCTATTCCTATTCCGATCGCTCTTATTTGATACTCTGTTATCCTCTTTTACCTCTTTCGTCCTTCTTACTCCTACTTCTTTTTCTATCTTATTTCTATCTTTTCTACTCTTGTCTTCTTTTTATTACTCCTCCCCCTTCTCCCTCTTCTCGCCGTATTTCTCTTTTTTCTTTTTTTTTTTTCTTTCTTGCTTTTTCCTTCTATACTTTCTTTTTCCTACTATTCTCTCTTTTTTCTCCTTTCTTTTTTTTTCTCTCCCTTTTTCTTCTTTTCTCTTACCCTCTACTTCTCTTCTACTCTCTCTTTCTATTCTTTCCTCTCTCCACTCTTTTTTTCTTGCGTGACTTTTTCTTTTCTTTTTTCTTCTCTTCCTTTCTCCTTTTTCTCCTCTTTTTTCTCTTTTTTTCTTTCTTTCCTTCTTCTTCTTTTTTTCTTTCCTTTTCTCTTTTCTTTCTTTTCTTTTTTTCTTTCTCCCCCTCTCTCTCTCTCTCTCTTTCTTCTCTTTCTTCTCTTTCCTTTTCTCTCTTCTTCTCTCTCCTCTTCTTTTCTTTCTCTCTTCTTCTCTTTCCTTCTTTCCTCTTTTTTCTCTCTTTTCTCCCTCTCTTTCTTTTCCTCTCTTCTCCTTCTTCTCTTCTTCTCTCTTCTCTCTCTCCTCTTCTTCTCTTCTCTTTCTTTTCTCTTTTTCTTTCTTCTCTTTCTCTCTCTCTTTCTCTTCTCTTCTCTTCTCCTTCTTTCTCTTTTTCTTTCTTTTCTCTTCTTCCTCTTCTTCTCTTTTTTCTTTTCTTTCTTTCCTCTTTCTTTTCTCTCTTTTCTTCTTCTTTCTTTTCTTCTTCTTTCCCTTCTCCTTTTTTTCTCCCTCTCTTTCTCTCTCCTCTCTCTTCTTCTCTTCTCTCTTTCTCCCTTCCTTCTTCCTTTTTTCTTTCTTTCTTTCCTTCTTTTTCTTCCTCTCTCTTCTTCTTCTTTTTTCTTTTTTCTCTTTTTCTTCTTTCTCTCTCTTCTCTCTCTCTTTCTCTTTCTCCTTTCTTCTCTTTTTTCTTTCCTCTCTCTCTTCCTCTCTCTCTCTTTCTCTTCTTTTCTCTCTCTCTTCTTCTTTCTTCTTCTTCTCTCTCTTCTTCTCTTCTTCTCTTCTTCTTTTTCTCTTTTTTCTCTCTTCTTTCTTCCTTCCTCCTCTTCTCTTCTTTTCTTCTTCTTTCTTCTCTCCCTCTTCTTTCTTCTTTTTCTTCTTCTTTTCTTTTTCTTTTCTTCTTCTTTTTCTCCTTCTCTTTCTTTCTCTCCTTCTTCCTTCTTCTCTCTTTTCCCTTTTCTTTCTTTCTTTTCTCTTTTCCTTTTTTCTCCTCTTCTTTTCTTCTTTCTCTCTCTTCCCTCTTCTTTCTTCTCTCCTTCTTTTTTCTTCTCTTTCTTTCTTTTCTTTTTTCTTCTTTCTCTTTCTCTCTTTCTCTTCTCTTCTTCTTTTCTTTCCTTCTCTCTCTTCTTTTTTTTCTCTTTTTCTTCCTCTTTTTTTTTTTTCTTTTTTTCTTTTCTTCTTCTCTCCCTTTTCTCTTTTTTCTTTCTTTCTCCTCTCTCTCTTTCTTCTTCTTTCTTCCCTTCTTTTTTTCTTTCTCCTTTTCTCTCTTCTCTCTTTTTCTTCTCTCTTTCTCTCTCTTTCTCCCCCCCTCTCCTCTTTTTTTTTTCTTCTTTCTTTCCTCTCCTTTCTCTTCTTTTTTCTTCTTTCTCTCTTTTTCCCCTTCTTCTTTCTTCTCTCTTCTCTCTTCTTCTTTCTTTTCTCTTTCCTTCTTCTTTTCTCTCTCTTCTCTTCTCCTTCTTCTCTCTTCTTTCTTCTTTCTTTTTTTTTTTCTTTTTTCTCTCTTCTCTCTCTTTTCTTTCTTTTTCTTCTCCTTCCTCCTCTCTTCTCTCCTTTTCTTTCTTTCTTTTTCTTTTCTTCTCTCTTTCTTTCTCTTTTTTTCCTTTTCTTTTCTTCTTCTCCTCTCCTTTTTCTTCTCTTTTCTTCTCTTCTTTCTCTTTTCTCTTTTCTCTCTCTTTTCTTTTTTTTCTCTCCTCTTCTTTCTCCTTTTTTCTCTCTTTCTCCTTTCTTTTTCTTTCTCTTCTCTCCTCTTTCTTCCCTCCTCTTTTCTTTTTTCTCTTTCTTCTCTTTTCTTTTCTTTCTTTCTCTTTTCTTCTTCTCTTTCTTCTCTTTCTTTCTTTTTCTTCTCTCTCTTTTTTTCTTTCTCTTTCTCTTCTTCTTCTCTTCTCTCCTTCTCTTCTTCTCCTCTTTCTCTCTCTTTTCTCTCTTCTCTCTCTTCTCTTTTCTCTCTCTCTTTTTCCCCTTTCTCCTTTCTTTTCTCTTTCTTCTCTCTTCTCTTTTCTTTCTTTTTTCTTTCTCTTTTCTTCTTCTTTTTTTTCCTTCTTTTTCTCTTTCTCTTCTTTTTTTTTCTTCTTCTCTCTCTCTTCTTCTCTCTCCTCTTTTTTTCTCTTCTTTCCTCTTTTTTTTCTTCTCCTTTTCTTCTCTCTTCTCTTTCTCCTCTTTTCTTCTCTTCTCTTTTCTTTTTCCCCTTTTTTCTCTTCTCCTCTCTCCCTTCTCCCTCTTCTCTCTTTTCTTTTTTTCTCCCTTTCTTTTTTTTCTTTTTTTCTTTCTTTTCTTCTTCTTCTCTCTTCTCTCTCTTTTTTTCTCTTTCTCTTCTTCTTTTCTCTCTCTCTTTTCTTTCTCCTTTTCTTTTTTTTTCTTCTTCTTTTCTCTTTTCTTTTTCTCTTCTTCTTCCTCTTCTCTCTCCTTCTCTTTCTCCTTCTTCTTCTTCTTCTCTTTTTTTTCTCTTCTTTTCTCTCTCTCTCTCTCCTTCTCTTTTTCTTCTCTCTCTTCTCTTTTTTCTTCCTTTTTCTTCCTTTCTCTCTTTTTTCTTCTTTTCTTTTTTTTCCTTTCTCCCTTCTTTTCTCTCTTCTCTCTTTTCTTTTTCTCTCTCTCTCTTTTTTTCTTCTCTCTTCTTTCCCTCTTTCTTTCTTTCTCTTTTTTTTTTCTCTTTTTCTCTTCTCTTTCTCTCTTCTCCTTCTCTTCTCTCTCTCTTCTCTCTTTTCTCTTCTCTTTTTCTTTTTTTTCTTTTTTTCTTCTTTTTCTCTCTCTTTCTTTCTTTCTCTTTTCTTCTTTCTCTCCTTTTTTCTTTCTTTTTTTTTCTTCCCTCTCCCTTCTCTCTTTTCTTCTTTTCTCTTTCTCTCTTCTTCTTTCTCTCTTTCTCTCCTTTTTTCTTCCTCTCTTTCTCTTCTTCTCTTTCCTTTCTCTTCTTTCTTCTCTCTCTCTTCTCTTCCCTCTTCCTTTCCTCTTCTCTCTCTTTTCTTTTCCCTTTTTTCTCCTTTTCTCTTTTTTTCTTTTTCTCTTTCTTTTCTTCTCTCTTCTTTTCTTCTCTTTCTTTCTCTCCTTCTCTTTCTTTTCTCTCTCTCTCTCTTCTCTCCTCTCTCTTTTCTTTTTTTCTTCTTTTTCTCTTCTTCTCCTCTCTTCTTCTCTCTCTTCTTTCCTTCCTTCCCTCTTCTTCTTCCTCTCTTTCTTCCTCTCTCTCTTTCTCTTCTCTTCTTCTTTTCTCTCTCTCTTTTCTCTTCTTTTTTCTCTTTCCTTCTTCTTCCTCCTCTCCCCTCTTCTCTCTCTTTCTCTCTTTCTCTTTCTTCTCTCTTTTTTTTTTTTCTCCCTCTTTTTCTCTTTTTTCTCTTTTTCTTCTCTTCTTCTCTTTCTTTTCTTCTTTTTTTCTCTCTCTTTTCTCTTTCTTTCTTCTTTTTCTCTCTCCCTTCTTCCTTTCTCTTTTTCTCTTCTTCTCTCTCTCTTCTTTTTCTTTTTCTTTCTTTTTCTCTCTTTCTTCTTTTTTCTTTTCCTTTTTTTCTTTTTCTCCTCTTTTCCTTTTTTTCTTCTTCTTCTTTTCCTCTTTTTCTCTTTTCTTCTCTTTTTTTCTTTCTCTTTTCTTTTCTCTCTCTTTTTTCTCTCTTTCTCTTCTTTTCTCTTTTCTCTTTTTCTTCTTCTTTCTTTTCCCTCTCTTCTCTTTTTTTTTTCTCTCTCTTCTTCTCTCTTTTTCTCTTCTTCTTTTTCTTCTTTTTTTTCTTTTCTTTCTCTCTTCTTCTCTCTCTCTTCTTTTTTTTTCTCTTCTCTCTCTTTTCTTTTTTTTCTTTTCTCTCTTCTCTTTCCTCTCTCTCCTTTCTCTCTTTTTCTTTCTCTCTCTTTCTTTTTTTTTCTTTTTTTTTTCTTCCTTTTCTCTTTCTCTTCTCTCTCTCTCTCTTCTTCTTTTTTTTTTTTTCCTCTCTCTTTTTCTTTCTCTCTTTTTTCCTCTCTTCTTCTTTCTTCTTCTTTCTCTTCTCTCCTTTTCTTCTCTCCTTTTTTCTTTCTCTCTTCTTTTTCTTTCTTCTCTTTCCTCTTCTCTTTCTCTTTCTTCTT
The DNA here is from genome assembly GCF_018340385.1 of Cyprinus carpio. Classification (NCBI taxonomy): domain Eukaryota; kingdom Metazoa; phylum Chordata; class Actinopteri; order Cypriniformes; family Cyprinidae; genus Cyprinus; species Cyprinus carpio. The sequence goes on from NC_056621.1 coordinate 1,934,394, forward strand.
CTCTTCTCTATCTCTTTCTCTTTCTCTCCTTCTCTCTTTCTTTCTTCTTTTCTTCTTCTTTCTTTTTTCTCTTTTCTCTTTCTCTCTCTCCTCTTTCTTTTTTCTTTTCTCTTCTTTCTCTCTCTCTTTCTTCTCTCTTTCTCTTTCTCTCCTTCTCTCTTTCTTCTTTCTCTCTCTTCTTTCTCTTCTCTTTTTCTTCTTCTTCTTCTCCTCTCTCTTTTCTTTCTCTTTTTTTCTTCCTCTTCCCTCTCCTCTCTTCTCTCTTCTTCTCCTTTTTCTCTTCTCTCTTCTTCCTTTCCTTTCTCTTTCTCTTCTCCTCTCCCCTTCTCCTTCTTTTCCTCTCTCCTTCTCCTTTTCTCTTCTCTTCTTCTCTTTTCCTTCTTCTTCTCTTCTTTCTCTTTTTTTCTCTCTTTCTTTCTCTTTTCTTTCTTCCTCTCTTCTCTTTCTCTCTCTCTTCTCTTTTTTCTCCTCTTCTCTCTCTCTTCTCTCTCTTTTCTTCTTTTTTCTCTTTCTTTTCCTTTTCTTCTCTCTCTCTTCTCTTCTCTTTCTTCTTCTCTTTCTCTTCCTCTTTCTTTCTCTCTCTTCTCTCTCTTTCCTCCTCTTTTCTCTTTCTTCTCTCTTTCTTTCTTTCCCTTTTTCCTCTTCTTTCTTCTCTCTTCCTCTCTTTCTTCTTCTTCTCTTCTTTCTCTTCTTTTCTCTCTTTTTCTCTTCCTTCTTCCCTCTTTCTTCTCCTTTTCTTTTCCCTCTTCTCTTCTCCTTTTTCTTTCTTTTCTTCTTTTTCTTTTTTTTTCTCTTTTTCTTTTCCTTCTCTTCTTCTCTTCTTTTCTCTTCTTCTTCTTTCTTCCTCTTCCCTCTCTCTCTCTTCCTCTTCCTTCTTCTTCCTCTCCTCTTTTTCTTCTTCTCTTCTTCTCTTTTTCTTTTTTTCTTTCTCTCTTCTCTCTTCTTCTTCCTCTCCTCCTTTTTTTCTTTCTTTCTCTCTCCTTCTTTCTCTTCTCTCTTTTTCCTCCTCTCTCTTTCTTTTCTCTCTCCTTTCTTTTTTCTCTCTTTCTTTCTTTCTTTTCTCTCTTCTCTCTCTTCTCCTTTTTCTCTCTCTCCTCTCCTCTCTTCTCTTTTCTTTCTTCTCTCCTCTCTTCTCTTCTTCTTCTTCTCTCTTTTTTTCCTTCTTCTCCTCTCTTTTCCTCTCCTCCTTCTTTCTCTTCTTCTTTCTTTCTTTTCTCTCCTTTTCTTCTCTTTTTTCTCTTCTTCTCTCTCTTCTCTTCTTTCTCTCTTCTTTTCTCTCTTCTCTTTTTTCTTTTTTTCTCTCTTCTCTCTCTCTTTCTCTTCCCTCTTTCTTCTTCTTCTCTTTTCTCTTTTCTAATCATTGATGTTTACCTTTGAATTTCTTCTTTCTTTAAATTATGTTTTCTTATCTTCTAATTTCGTCATTCTAACTTTATTTCCTTCTCTGCCTAATTTCTTTTTTCTTTCTCACTTGATTTCTCTCTTGTCTTTTTAATTTTTCTTACTTTCACTTTTTTTCTCTTTTTTCCTTTTTTTTTTTTTCTCTTTTTTTTTATTTCTCTTCTAACTCTTCTCCCTTTACTTCTGTTTTAATTTCTTTTTCATACTTTCTCTTCTTTTATTCCTTAGACAATTTCTAACCCTTTACTTTAGGGTTCTTTAATATTTTTCTTTCTATTATCTTCTTTTATTTCTTTTTTTTCAGTTATTTTGATCACTCCTATTCTTTTTTCTTTCTCTCCTCTAGAAAGTCCTGTTTCTATCTTTCTCTTAATTTTGTTCCTCTTTTATTTCACTTTCCGGGGCCGTCAGTTTTATTTTTTCTTTTTTCACTTAACTTTCTTGAAATTCTTTAAATCTACATATGCTGTGAGTTTTTTTAGATGTTGAAATTTTCGGTTTTTCATTTCCCTTCTTTTCTTATACACTTTTTTCCTTCTTAAAGATTCTTTTTTACCGTCCACAATAGGTTTTATATTTTAACCTTTCTACAAAAAATTATCTTTTCCTGCTTTCTTTTAAACTATGTTTAGTATTTTTTCTTATTATTTTTCTTTCAAATATTTCTTTTTTTTTTATAGCTTTCTTCTTTTTTTCCTGTTTATATTACTTTTTTCTTTATTTTTTCTTCTTCGTTGATTCTTTCTTCTTAATTATTACTTTGTGTGTCTGTGGTGTCTTCGTGGTTAATCTCTTTTCTTTTCTTCTTTTTCTCTGTCTACTTTTTTCTTTTAATATATCTGTTTCGTTTATGCTCTTTTCCTGTGTGCGTTTTTTAATTACCTTTTCTCATCTGCTTTTTTCTCTTCTGTTCTCTCTTTCTGTCTGTAATTCTCCTCCTTATTTTTCTTTTTATTTACCTTCTTTTTCTTTTACTTTATCTCTTCTCTTTCTTTCGCTCTTTAATTTCTGTTTATTACCTTCTTAGATATTTTTTTTTTCGCGAAACTTCTTTTCTTCTCTTCTTCTCTGAATCTTTCTTCTTCTTTCGTCTTTTTCTACTATCTTCTAAATTACCCTATTTCTTTCACCTGGAAAACAGTTTTTTGAAAATTTAAAATTCTCTTACTCTCTATTCTTGTTTAAGAGCAGAATGTTCTACTTTCTTAGAGTTTTATACTCTTCTTATCGTTTATCCACGAAAACTTTTTTTATTATTTTTTTTTATTCTTTCTCTACCTTCCTTTTTTAATTTCTCCTCCTTTATTTTTCTTCTGATCGTTTGTTATGTTTCTATTTAACCTAGCTTCTGCTCTTTTTCGTACCTTTCCTCTAAACCTTTTCTGATAAAGGAGTAATCGTCTCTCCACACGTGAGATTTCTAGCTTACTCTTTACAACTGATACTGGTAGTTAGAATCGTTTTTTCAACAGACGGTTTTTCTTTTTCCCTTACGACACAACTGTTTTTTCTAATTCTCAATTAGGAACCACTTATTTTTCTTCTCTCTTATTTTTTTTTTTCTTTTTTTCTTTTAACTTTCTTACTAGAGCTTATTGACCTCTTGTATATTTTACCCAATTTCTCTAGTTCTCTTTTCCTTCGTACACTTTTCTTACTTTTTTTTTTTTTTCTTTTCTCTTTTTTTATTTTTTTCCTTTACTTTCTTTTTTTTTTCTTTAACTCTCCTTTTCTTCTTTTTTTCCTTTATAATATTTTTTCTCTTTTTCTTTTCTTCTACTAATCCCTTTCTTTATATCAGTTATATCAACCTTCTTTTTTTTTCTTTTATTATTCTTTTTTTAGTCCAATCTAATTCTTTTATTGCTAACTTTAATTCATGACTTTCTTTTTTTTTTCTTTTACCTTTTTACTCTGGCATTTTTTTTCTTTTCTCTCTCTTGAAATTTTAGTAGGTTTATTCTTCAGGTTTATAAAGCTTTTATGCTTCTTATCACTACCTCGACACTATTTAACTCTCTTTTTAATACTTTTTCTTTTTTTTTTCCTTTTTTTTTACTTCTTTGTTACTTCCTGTCTTTTCTTTAAAATTTCTTTTTACTACTTTTACTAATTTCAAATTCTCTATTCTTCTTCCCTTCCACCTATACTTTTCTTTCTAATCCTATCCTCTCGCTCATTCTACCTTCTGATTCTTTATTAATCTCTTTTTTCGTAATTTCTCTTTCTATAAATTTCCCTTCCTTCTCTTCGTTTTTTCTATTCACCGTTACTTTGAAATCTTCTCTAGGTCTCCTTGTTTTTTCCCATCTTTTTAACCTATCTTCTTTGCAAAATTTACTATTTTTTATAACCCATTATTCCGGATTTGTTTTTCTTTTCATTTTTTCTGAGAACGTCGCGTCGCGGCGTCCACTTTTAGTTCGTACAGCTTTATATCTTTATTATTTAAAGCTCTTCGCTCCGGTGATTCTGCTCTCTGTGACGGTCTTTACTCCCGGACCGGACTCTTTTCTTAAAGCTGCCGCGCTTTTACCTTTCTTTTTTCTATTCTCTTTTTTGGATTTTTTCTTTTTTATCTTTACTTCTTTTTTCCTCTCCCTTCCTTCTGTGGTACATTGTGTTCTTTTCCGTTTAATTTTTTTTTCTACTCTAATTTATTTATCTTTCTTCTTACTTTAACAACTTTCTCTCGTTAACTTCAAATATCAGCCAACTATTTTACTCTTTTTTCCTGAAAATCTTTTTCTTTTCTTTTTATTTTTTCTAGTTTTCCATAGTCTACTTATCTTTTTTTTTTCAGTTTTCTTTTATATCTCTTTTCTATCTACTTTATCTTTATTCCTATCTATCTATCTATCTATCGTCAAAGCTTAAACTTAAATAGGTTAGTTTCGAGATTATTTTCTCTTTACATAAAAGAAAGCAAATATAAATAAATGTATCATATACTACATTTATAGAAGTAAATAAGAATTTCACTTCCTGTATTTAGTTATTTATTTAATTTATTATTATTTATTTTAATGGGGGTTTTTAGTTTGCTTCGAGATTTGAGTAGGTTTATCACTCCAAATTTATTGGGTTCTCTGTTGCAAAATCAATAATATCAATTAATTTATTAAATATATCTATATATATACACATATAATATAGTTACAACTAGATTAAAATTGACATTTATTCAAGCATTGATGCATCTAATCAGTTATTTAGTTTGTTATTTTAAATCGAGTGGTGGGTTTTGTGTGAGGAGCTTGAATTTTTCAGTAGGGTTGGTTTTTTTTTCCAGGTTTGATCTTCTCGTTTGCAAAATAAATAAATAAATCATCAAATATGAATAAGTAATTATTTACTCTAATAACATGTTTTTATTTTTTTGTTTAGTTTATCATTGTTAATGTTTTTTTCCTTCTGGAGATCTTGCAACTTAAGTAGGTTTTAGTTCCAGCTTTATATTTTCCTCTATTAATTTATACAAATTATAAATAAAATAACAAATCCTTCTATAATAGATTACCGCGGCAGACATAAATAAAATACTTTGAGAGAATAATTTTAATTAATAGTTTCTTATTTACTGTGCTAGTTATTTTATTTCTTTTGACAGAAATCCCACAGTAAAAGTTGATTTGGGAAAGGCAGATGCATGTGATTCTCATGAACCTAATGATGCAATGAAACGCTTGTTACCAGTTTCCTTTAACCTTCGTTTGCTCTAAAATACCATGGATTTCTCAAACTATGTGTTGTGAGGGTGTGAATTATTCGCTGGTTCTGGCGCTCCTTCGCCCGAGAAGTGCTGAGGTCACTGGGAATCCTCCAGCGCATTCAGACCGACTGAGATATTAACAGCAATTGACTCTGGAGGAAAGGACTGAGTGATTTGCGTTGAAATCCTGATAAGTATATGAGTCAGGTGGGCTCCGCGGGAAACCTTCCAGTGGAATTGAACCTTCTCCTGACACAGACTCAATTAAGCGGGGCGCTGCATTATAGACACAAAAGAGAAATTCAACCAGTCACAAAAGAGTTCAAAGACCCGTCAAAAAAGGTATGATTTGTGGGAATAGATACTGACATTATGACGGTTTGTAAGGTTTATTTTATATGAGTATTAGGCGAATAGATGCTTGGTAACCCAGCAATGCGGTCCTAATTAACTAGTGATCTAATTTAACCAAACCCCTTCAACCATAACACAAACAGCTGAAGGGAGATGCAGGTTGGGATTGAACAACTGTGTGGTTAAACACCCTAACAAAAAGACAAGCATCACTTTCCCCTCTGGATGTGAGACAACTTTAGTTCGTGTTGGAATTTCCAGAACTGTTTTTCTTCTTCATTACTAGCCTATCTAAAAGTAATTTTCTCAAAATATTTGGGAGTTTAAACCAAATGGCACAATGCCTGTTTACTAGATCCGAGTGTGACTTAAAGGAACCCCGTTCAAAAAAAAACGAAAAAGTATTTTGTGTCATGTGTATGTATGTCAAATATCGGCGGCTAGTGAGTAGAAATTACAATATTTAATCTAATTTAATCACACGATGTGGCGATTAATTAATCTAATTATTGCAAAATACAATTGTGGCCTGAAAATTACCAAAAACTAATTTTGATTCAACAAACTTTGTTACAGACATCAACCAATTTAGGGCTCACAGTGCCTGCCTACAGTAAACTATGGATACCATAAAAGACGATAATTTGAGAAACTATCAACACAAAGAATATTTTTTGGTTCATACACTGAAACTCATTAGTGACTTTCAAATACGCTTCTTTAATGTTTTCATCAAAAGACAGGTTTGAAAACGACATGGTGGTGGAGTAAATGATGACAGAATAATTATTTTGGGGGAGCCTATAGCTTTAATGTGTTTAGATTGGTGAATATTAGACTTATTATTATTTTATTTTTTTATGAAATGATACTCTAAGAAAATAAATCGGCCAGCAGTGGCTTTAAATGTCCTTCATTCGATTCGGTCAAACGATTCATTCACGATGAAGTAAACGGCTCTCTTTTTAAATTGGGCTTTGAATCATGTGATCTCACGCCGCTTTCGTTCAACACCGCGGAGTTCAATTCAGAACCGAAAGCAACCGTGCTATGTTTCGCCTTAATATGTTCGCTCCTGACAAAATTGAGCAATCACGCATAATATTTTGTTTAGAAATATACACAATCTCAACTTCTTGTTTTACTGAACTGTTTGGTATAAATCTAATTAAGTTAGTTAACGAGTTTAAACTGTCATCCCGAATATCTAATACTAGGCTGTAAGAATTGCGTGTGGTTCCATAGAACTAATGTGTGATGTGTGTTTTGCAAACAGTGTTTTTATAAAATTGAAAACCGATAATGAGTGTATGGTTTGGCAGATATGGTGTGGGCTGGCTGTTTGTGGGGGGTGCATCTTTCCAAATTGTGTGAACCAGTACAGGCTTTTTGTGATCAAGCAGGTGAATAAAAAAAAAAAACCTGTAAATAACAATTAACATGCAATTTGCATGAGCCCTCTTAGTTTGAGAAAATAGTAAACATTGTGCAATATTTCTCCAAGTAGCATTTAACTGTATCGCATTACATATAGAAGGGGGTATATATAAGTATATATATATACGATATATATATATGATATAGTGTAGACACCGGCATTATAGAATGTGTATATATATATTTTTTGGAGCATATTTACCTTGGGCAAAATATGTACCTACCACCACCAAATATATTTTTTACAATATGACTGAAATGATTTTTATACATATTAATCAAAATTACTTTAAATTCTTAAATTATTTCAGGCAATTTATATAATTTATTAAGTACAGTCGGCCCCAAAGGGCCTCCCCCCATTATTTATAATATGCCCAGAAAAAAACATTAATTAAAAAAAAGGTTTACATAAATATTAAAAAATTTTGTTGGTTTTTTGGTCACTACAGTTTTCAGTTAATTCTCTCTCTCTGCGCCTCTGTGATGTAGGTGTTTGTGTGTGTGTGTGTCAGTGTCTCTGCATGGGGAGCATCAGCGACCTCTGGACAAAGACTTAATGAGAACGATCAGTCCTCTGGAACGACCCGTGTAATTAACGACTCGCACACTCCCGCACCCCCGTCTTCACGGTTTTCAAGCGTCAGTCGGATGGCAGAATCAGAGACCGTGGTGAGAAACACACACAGCACACACCACACACACACTCACACACACGCAAGACACACACAGCCACAGTCGACAATCACATTTTAACTTCTGTAGCCGGAAAAATTTGTGAATGAATCAACATCGTTCAGGTGGAACGGGACTGGACTTTTACACAGTAGGGTTTGAAAAATTGGATGGTCAAAGTGTGCTATGATGCCTAGTGGCTGAAATTATTTTTGCCCCACCCACTTTGCTTTGAATGGTCACAGAAGACTAGGGAATTAATTAAATCCTACGGCATCTGTTTGCAGACTGGGAAAGTCGCAAAAATTCTTCTAATTGAATATAACAACCGAAATGTGATTCTGAGATTAAAAATTTATATATGAACCTGATTGGTTATATCATGATGACCCTACAGTGCTGTTTGGCTTAAAACAAGAGCTCTGCGTACTGGAACAACAATTGTCTTTTGTTGGTGGCAATTTTTGCACCAGTGTTGTTATATGTGCTAAGTAAAAGATATTAAAAAATAGTTGCTTTAAAATTTGAAATAAAGCTAACAGTCACAAAAAATATAAGTTAATTTTAATGAAAAAGGTAAACTTAAACAAATTGTAACAAATTAAAATGTTAAAGGCCCTAAAAAATTAAACAAACGTTTACGTTCAAAACCACTACAATTACAAAACCCCTAATAAACATAACCTAAAAGTAAATATTTAATAATTCAGTTTTAGAGGTTGCCAGTCCAACATCTACTAAAACTAGTATTAAATGATAAATAAAACTAAATGAACAGTACATTACAATTCCTTTTTACAAAATATCATTTTTAATTTTTTTTAGCATTTGTTATTTATGTGTTTACAATTGAATTTATTTATTGTCACTCATTGTCATTCTTTTCAAAATTAGTGTTAGTTTCATTACATCAAAATTTTCGAGATGTGGTCTGATATTTACTAATGATATATTATATTTGTATATTTTTCAAAAAAAAAACTACTGAAAAATATGAAAAAAGAGCACACAGAGCCGAACAAATTACTAAAAAAAACTAAGCAACAATTAAAAATGCACGAGCACTAACTGCAAATATAAAAAGACATAAACTGAACATATGAACAAAATTATAATAATGAATAAATAATGCTAAAATAAACACTGATAACACACCGACAAGACTGACGTAATCGTCCGGCATGCGGGCTGTTGCCCTTCCACAAATCAGCTGAATTGACACAAGAAAATGAGAGATGAGAATACACAGAGAGATCGTGAGGAGATAGATTAGCACGGCTGAGTGTGTAAATGTGAATATTAATGAGAGAAATGAAAGTAGATCTCATGACAGACGGTGCGAGTCAGATATAACAGTCCACACCAGCGCTCCCCGCGCTCGTGGTTCATAATGAGTTTGCTCTAAAGCACTCTCTATGAAGTTGACTCATTAATGTCTAGAAGCTTTACAAGAGCTTTCACGCTAATATGATAATGATGAGATCGGCGGTGCCAGACTCAGGTTTGCTCAAGACTTTTAAACTGCTGGCAGACACTGCCGGCCTGCACTGTGTGTTGTGTTGTGTGTGTGGGGTGTGTGTGTTGGTGGTGTGTGTGTGTGTGTGTGTGTGTGTGTGTGTGTGGTGGTGTGTTGTGTGTTGTGTGTGTTGTATGTGTGTGTGTGTTCAGATGTTAAATATGAGTGTGTGATGGCTGGAGATCACAGATGTTGCTCGAACGCAGAATCACACGCGGTCAACAGCTGCGTTTCCATTTCATCAACCTTCACAAACAGACAAGCATCACCTCATTCTCTGTCACTTCCTAGTTTTTTGTTACATATCTAATCTGAGATCACTTGAGCATATACTTATTTATTTATCCAAAATTCGTGCCAAAAAACGATTTGTATTTGTGTAAAATAATTATATATAGTTGCGATATCAAATGAGCTACCATCGTGGATTAATCATATTCAAAATAAAAAGTTTTGTTTACATAATAGATGTTCGGGGGCTGTGGGTATTTATTATGTATATAACATGACACACATACAGTGATAGATTTAAAAAAATGTTACATTTATATATTAAATATATTAAATATATTAATCTATATGATAAATTATATGAACTAAGAATATATACAGTTAAATACATATATTTCAAAATATATACTATAAAATACACAGTACACACACACATATTACATAAACAAAAACGGGTGTTTTGTTGTATCAGAGTATATACAGTACAGACCGTAAAAGTTTGGGAAACCTTACCTATTTTAATGTTTTTTGAAAGAGTTTCTTCTGCCTCATCAAGCCCTGAAGCCTGCATTTATTTGATCAAAAAGTACAGAAAAAACAGTAATATGTTGACAGATGATTATTACAACTTAAAAATAATAGTTTTCCTATTTGATATACTTAAAGAAAAAATATTTATATTCTGTGATGCAAAAGCTGAATTTTCAGCAAATCATTACTTACGCCAGCGCTTCAGTACGTCACACATAACATCCAGTCTATCACATGATCATTTAGAACTCATTCTAATCTCTCTTGATTTATTAATTAATGTTGGAAACAGTTCTGCTGTCCTCAATCATATTTGAGTGAATAAATGGTTAAAAAGAACTGCATTTTATCAAAAAAAACAACAAAAATTCTAATAATGTCATTTTCGCATAATATTATTTTCTTTACTATCACTTTTTATCACTTTAACACAGGATCTTTGGCCTGAATAAAAGTATTGATTTTTATTTAAAAAAAGAAAGGAAAAAAATTACTGACCCCAAATTACTGACCAGTAGTGTATATTGTTACTTACAAAATATTTATATTTTAAAAATACAGCTTTTCTTCTTTTTTTTTTTTTTTTACTTTTTATTCATCAAAGTATCCTAAAAAAGTATCACATGTTCTGAAAAAATATATTATGCAGAACAGAACTGTTTCCAACTTTGATAATGAATCATCATATTGTAATGATTTCTAAAGGATCATGTGATAATGATCCTAAAAATTCAGCTTTGCATCACAGAAATAAATGATAATTTAAAGTATAATAAATTTAAAAACAATTATTTTAAATTGTAATAATATATCCACAATATTACATTTTTTTCTGTATTTTTGATCAAATAAATGCAGGCTTGATGAGCAAAGAAACTTCTTTCAAAAACATTATAAAAATAGTAATGTTTCCAAACTTTTGGTCTGTACTGTATATATAAAATTTTTCTGTTCCAAAAATACACATGATGCCACACCTGCTCAAATCACATCACAGAAAAGAATAAAAAACCCACCGAAATCCTCCCAAAAATGATCAGAGAGAAAATATTTTTACAATATGTTTTCTGTTTGAATCGTTCGATCTCAGGCAGTGAGTCATGGATTGCAATCGGTTCTTAAATAAGCTGTAAAGTATGAAGCAAAAAAAACACTTTGGGAGTCGATCTCGCAAGTGCTTTCTTGACTGCTCTCTGCTGTGTTTCATTTTCTTTCAGGGATGAGAAGAACCAGGTTCTGGACAACCAACATCTGGCTTCAGCTGGTGAGACACACGGACATGAGATCATCATCTTAAAAACTCTAAAAACGCTCAGCAATTTTTTGATTTATTCACACAGTGAAAACTGTAGCTGGTCATGTTATATATCAGATTATACTCTAACTCTCACAAGATCACACTCAGTAGTGTAGAGCCAGCCTAAGTCAAATATACCTTCTTTAAAGAACTTGGACTTTTTCTTTCCTGTTTTGCAGATCCTTTTATTTGATTGAATTTTAGGCAAATACTTATAATATTTTGAGAGACCTGGGATTTTTGACTTTCATGAGCTGTGGGCCTCTAGTCATCAAATATTAATAACGGGCAATAAACGACTTTGAAATGTTTTACTTTTACATGGAATGAATCTAGAATATATGAAGTTTCACTGTTTTGAAATAAGTTACCGAAAAAAATAACGTGTTTTCACATATTCTAATTTTATGGAGATGCACCTGTATGTATGTGTATTTATCTCTATTCTATAAATATATATATTTAGAAGATAGATAGATAGTAATAGATAGATATATAGATAAGATGATAGATAGATAGATAGATAATAAGATAGATATAGATAGAATATATATAGATTTGCACTCATGTAGTTATTAAATTAGTTAATTTTGATGGCTGCGTAGGGTTCAATTCAACATATTTATTAGCATTTTAAAATGACGTTCTAAACATAAATAAAATCTTATAGAAATATAGCAACTGAATAAAGCACTTATTTTTGCTGGATGCCGATTATTCAATTTACATTAAAATGAAATGTTAGAGGGCTGTGGGGTCGCGGGCTTTTGTTTTTTAAATTCTTTACCAAGTACTTTTTTTGAAGAAAATGTAAAGGAAGGTAAGGATCCTTGGTGGGATCTTAGCACGAACACAAAAATGGCACTAGAGTTTTATTGATTATGTTATTGACACATCTTACCGCCCTCTGCTGCCCTTTAATAAACTCGTTCTACAATCATCAATCGGGGGGGGGGGGCGTGGGTGGGTGGCCCTTTCCCTATTGGATTAGTGGATATGTGGATGTCTGACACGGGACCCCGCTCCTCTCTCCCACTATAAAGGTGATTGTCCAGGCTGTAGATATCACGTCTAATCAAATAATCACTCTGCCATAGTTGTGCTAGCGCTGAGAGCTGAGTGGCTTTTGTCCTGAAAGGCATGATGGAAAGAAAGGCAGTGGTATTTTGAGTAGATGTGAGAAACCCAAGTTGCTTGGCTAATTCTCTAGACCGCAGGGGCGTTTAAGTCCGTTTCCTCCTCGGGAACCGTCACCTCATAACGCGTGGGGGGTTAGCGTTAGTCCTGCCTATCATGCCAGAACGTGAATCAGCCTGCGGGGCGCAGGGGTACCACGCAATCGTGCAGAGCTGGAGAAACAAACAACATAACACCCCATTTGTCCTGCTTTCTGAGGAAGTTATGAGTGGGAGTTTGCCATCAAAAACACCCATAAGGACAAAAAGCACTAGTGAGAGTTTTGGATATGATTAATAACAATTATGACGATAATGAACAAAGTAACCCAGTTGAATTGTTGGCATTTTTGCCATCTCCACATCAAGAAAAAGGGGCTGGAATCTGGTTGTTATCTTAACTAAAATTCAGAAAAAACCTTCCAGCACGTGAAATAATACAAAAAAACAACATGTCAAGGGTGAAAATAACTAATAAAAAAAACTAAAAAAACATTAACTAATAACAAAAGAAGGCAGTCGATTTCTTTCTCATTTCATTGTTCAATTTAGTTTAATACTAAGTAACGACACCTAATAAAATTAAATTAAAAATTAAAAACCTCAAAAAAAAATGTTCAGACAATTTACAGAGACAAATAACGGTTCTAAGCTTTAATTAAAATTAAAATGAAGAACAGAGAAATATAAAAATGGATTCAACTTATTGACAAGAAAATCTATCTATCTATCTATCTAATCTTCTATCTATCTAATCTAACTATTATCTATCTAGCTATCCTCTATCTATAAAATATAACACAGTGTGTGCAAGTGTTTTTTTTTTGTGTGTGTTGTGTATATCTATATCTATATAAATAAGTTTGCATATCCACAAAGTATGTTGTAGAATATAGATAAAACGGGGGAACAAATTGATAAAATAGATTAATAATAAACGGGGCATTATTTGGGGGAACACAGCAGGGCACATGACGATAAAGAGTATTTTAGGTAGATAGGCCGAGGGTGAAATTTAAGAAGGCGTCTGATTGTGAGGAATCGCTCAGGGTATGAAATAACCGAAACCTCCGAACGCGTTAAATGGAAAGCGACCGAGAGAGATTACAGAGAGTTTGCAGGAGGTGAGCGGGCTTTCTAATCTTCATGAAGACGAGCGTCCGGTTATTTCCTGCAAAGCACCGAAACAGCCTAATTTAACGTGCTCGCACAAATGTTTGGAGAAAAACAGCTGAACACAAGCAACGACAGATGCCCTCTGGGAATGTCATCATCCCGACACGCATCTCGACCACAAGCGAAGATGACCGTATAGTCTAAAATAAAGTTAAAGAGCTGCAATGGTCAACTATGAATAACAGTTGTAAAGGGTTTTTTAAGTTAGCAACTGTAAAATTGTCTCACTCACATGGCATTACGAGTTTCTGGGCCAGCTGAATGACAGTTTTTAAAAAGGTAAGGCAACTTTTTTTGTCTCAACACTCTAAACTGTTTTTTTGATAGAATATTTCATGATAGAAACACTCAAACAATTCTGGGGTGGAAATAGTCACAAGTTCGATAAATATGCCCAACAATTCTTCGAAAATAAATTTAGCATTCTTGAATATCTCAATTCCCGTTTCTGAGGATAGACGCAATATTTCTGATAGTCAGGCGAAATTCTTAGAAATAAAGACACAATTCTGGAGAAAGTAGGCACAGTTCTGAGCAATAAAACAACAATTCTGATAAAAAGGGGTCGCATTCCTGAGAAAAAGGGTCGCAATTTCTGGAAATAAAACGATGCATTGGAAAATAGTCACAATTCTGACAAAGACCAGTGTCGGAAAAATAGGCAATTCTGCAGAAATAAGTTACATTCTGGGAAATAAGAGGCAATGCTGAGAAAAAAGAGGGCATTCAGAATAAAAGGCCAATTATCTGAAAAATATAGCAATTCATGTGAAATAGGCGCAATTCTGAAAATATCGCAATTCTGAGAAATTCAAGTTACAATTCTGATTCGAGAAATCGTCACAGTTCTGATAAAAAAGATGCATTCTGAGAAATCAAGTTACAATTCTGAGAAATAGTCCAAGTCTGAGAAATAAGATCCATTCCTGAGACAAAGATGCAATCTGAGAAATAGTCGCAATTCTGGAGAAATAACGATGCTATTCTGAGAAATAAATGTAACAATTCGGAGAAATAAATGGGCAAGTTCTGTGAGAGAGTCGCAATTCTGAGAAATAAATAGCAATTCTGAAATAGTCACAATTCTGAGAAATAAATCCATTCTAGAAATAAGATGCTTCTGAAACATAAAGAGCAATTCTGAGAATAGTCGAAATTCCGGAGAAATAAAGGTGGCGATTCGTGATCAAAATAAAGGAGCAAGTTCTGAGACTTACAAACGCAATTCTGAAATAGTCCAATTCTGAAAATAAAACCAATTCGGAGAAATATCAAGGTTCTGAAAATAAAGATCAATCTGAGAAAAGTCGTAATGGATCTGGAGAAAAAGTCGCAATTCTGAGTAATAAAGTTGCAATCGAGAAATAGTCACAATTTCTGACAAAGACGCAGGGTGTTCTGGAATAGTTGCAATTCGAGAAATATCACATTCTGAGCAATAAAAGCAGGCGAGAAATAAAGTGACAATCTGGAAATTATTCCAAGTCTGAGAATACAAGATGCAGTTCTGAGAAATAAAGTTACAATTCTTGAAGAATAGTCAACAGGCTAGAAATAGCACAGTGTGCGGTGCGTAATTGATGCAATTCGAGAAATAGAGTCCGCAATTCTAGAAAGAGTTGCAATTCGGAGAAAGGTCACAAGTTTCTGAGAAATAGTTTGCAATGCTGAGAAAGGTCCACAGTTCTGAGAAATCAGGTGCAATCTGAGAAATAAGATGCAATTCTGAGAAATAGTCGCAATTCTAGAAATAGTTTTCAATTCTGCGAATAGTCACAGTTCTGAGAAATAAAGTGGCAATTCTTAGAACTACAGATGCCATTCGAGAAAGAGTTTGCATTGAGAATAAAGTTGCAAATTCGGAGAACACAGTTCTATTCGGAGAAATGGTCACAATTCTGGGCAATAAGGGCATTCTGAGAAAGGGTCGCGCGTCGGTGCAATTCCTGAGAAATAACACATCTGAGAAATAGTTGATTCGAGAAATAGGCGAATTCGAGAATAAGTTACAGATTCTGAGAAATAAAGTTGCAATTCTGAGAATAAAACGCAATTTCTGGAAATATTTATAGATAGAGATAGATAGATAGATAGATAGATAGATAGATAGATATAGATAGATATATATAGATTTGCACTCAGTATATATTATATTATTATTTTGAGTTGCTAGGGTTCAACATATTTAATTTACATTTTAAAATGAAGTTCTAAACATAAATAAAAATCTTTATAGAAATATACAAACTGAATAAAGCACTTATTTGCTGGATTATTCATTTACTTACAATGAATGTAGAAAACCTTTTGTTTTTTTTAATTCTTTACAAGTACTTTCTTTTTGAAGGAAAATGTTAAAGGGAGATGGAAGATCCTTGGTGGATCTTAGCAACAACACAAAAATGGCACTGAGTTTGATTGATTATAGGTGTGACACATCTTACCCCGCTCTGCGCATTTATAAACCTCATTCTACATCGTCATCTGTTCCTATTGGATTAGGTGGATCATGTGATGTCTGACGTTCCTATTGGATTAGGTGGATATAAATGTGGATTTGTCCAGGCTGTAATATCGCGTCTAATCAAATAATCCACGTCTGCCATGTGTCTGCAGCTGAAGAGCTGGAGTGGCTTTTGTCTCTGAAAGCATGATGGGAAAGAAAGGCAGTTATTTTGAGTAGATGTGGAGGAAACCCAATGGCTCTGGTTTTCTATGAGACAGCCGGGGCGTGTACTCCGGTTCCTCGGCGTACCTCACTTCCGGCTTTAGCGTTATGTTTCCTGATCATTCAGCCGTGATCCATCCTCCTTCCTCCCAGCCAGCTCTGCTCTCGCTGGAGCACCACACCGCAACTTTGCTTGCTTGCTGCGGACATTCGAGTGGCGTTTGCCACCCCCACCCTCCCATCGGCACCCACCGCCCTCGTGATCGTTTTCTGAGATTCAACACCCTTATGCCGCTGTCATGCCCCCCCCAGGCAACCCCGTGCTTGTTTGCATTTGTCCTTTCCCACACCCGACCAGGGTTGATCTGGGTTGTTTATGCTTCACTTAAAATCTATACCCACACATGTTCCCGCCACTGAACAATCCCACCAAAACATTACGTGCCCTCTCAACCTGCTCCCCCACCCCTCACACCTTACCCCTCCTCCACCCACGCCGGCGCCTGCTCCCTTTTCTTTAGTTCCGTCCTAACGGCCCTGACCCTCAAATCACAGTTCACTTAAAAATTCACCCCTACCAAATGGCCTAGCCCGCTTTTACTGACCAAAAACTGTCTACAGCTTTCATTCGACTACCCTTTTTTTTTTTTTTTTTTTTTTTTTTTTTTTTTTTTTTTTTCTTTTATTTTTTTTTTCTTTATCTTTCTATCTTTTTTTCTCTTTTCTCTCCTATCCTCCACTCTCTCTCCAGTCTCCCCCAGTGTGCATGTGTATTGTGTGTGTGTGTGTTATCTATATCTCTCATATACCTAATATTTGTAATATCCCAAAATTTGGCGCTAGATATAGATATAAAAAGGACCCCGGGCCAAAATGAATAAAAAAAGATTATTAATAAAACTGTGCCCTTTTTTGGGAACACTAGAAGAGCCAATGCCGCGATCAAGCCTGTATTTTAGGCCGAGGTTGAATGTATCAAAGCGTTTGATTGTGAGGAATCGCTCAGGGTATGAAATAACCTCCGACGCGTGAATGGAAACGACAGAGAGAGATTACAGAGAGTTTGCAGAGTGAGCGGCTTTCTAATCTTCATGAAGAGCGAGGGCGTCCTGTTATTCTCCTGCAGAAAGCGCCGATAACAGCCTAATTAAACATGTGCACGCGCAAATGTTTGAGCCTAATTAAACATGTGAAGAAACCGACAGATCGCCCCCCCCTGAATGGCCCCGCCATCTACCAGCTCCTATCGCTGAAGTTCATCCGCAAAAAAAAAAAAAACACCTCGACGATGACCTGTATAGTCTTAACCAAAGTTAAGGAGCTGCAAGTCAACTATGAAGAACAGTTCTAAAAGGGTTTTTAAGTTAGAGTAATGTATGTTGTATAGTTTTATTGTGTTTTTGAGTTTTTCTGACTGTGAATTGTATATTTTTTTTGTCATTAAGAAGTTTCTGCCACTGAATGAATCTAAACTTTTTGATTAGTCATTTCATGTATAGAAACCTCCCACTTCTGGAGAAATGTCGTCAACTTTCTGATGAATAGAAATAGTCAAAAAAATTCTGAGAAATAGTCAATTTTGTGATTATTTGATTTTGTAGTTATTTTGAGTAGTAGATTAATTCTGAGAAATAAAAACGCAATTCTGAAATAGTCGCAATTCTGAGAAATAAAGACACAATTCTGAGAAATAGTCACGACACAATTCTGAGAAAAGTCCGCAATTCTAGAGAAAAAGTCGCAATTCTGACTAAATAAACGATGCAATTCTGAGAAATAGTCACAATTCTGACAAGGACGCAGTTTTCTGAGGAATATATGTGCAATTCTGAGAAATCCAAAAGTTACAATTCTGAGAAATAAAGATGCAATTCCGCGCCCTCCCCTGAGAAATAAAGATGCAATTCTGAGAAATAAAGTTACAATTCTGAGAAATAGTCACAATTCTGATAAATAAAGTTGCAATTCTGAGAAATAGTCGCAATTCTGAGAAATAAAGTTACAATTCTGAGAAATAGTCACAATTCTGAGAAATAAAGATGCAATTCTGAGAAATAAAGTTGCAATTCTGAGAAAAAGTCGCAATTCTGAGAAATAACGATGCAATTCTGAGAATAAAGATGCAATTCTGAGAAATAGTCGAAATTCCGAGAAATAAAGTTGCGATTCTGAGAAATAAATTATGCAATTCTGAGAAATAAATTATGCAATTCTGTGAAATAGTCGCAATTCTGAGAAATAATTTATGCCATTCTGAGATAAATAGTCACAATTCTGAGAAATAAAGATGCAATTCTGAGAAATAAAGATGCAATTCTGAGAAATAAAGTTACAATTCTGAGAAATAGTCACAATTCTGATAAATAAAGTTGCAATTCTGAGAAATAAATTATGCAATTATGTGGTATAAAATTGTGATTAATAAAGACGTAGTTATTGTGATAGTATAAATTCTGCAGTTATAGAGATAGTATTCTGTTATGTGGTATAAGTTTTGAGTTATGAGGAAAAGTTTTTATTCTGAGAAAAAGTCGCAATTCTGAGAAATAACGATGCAATTCTGAGAAATAGTCACAATTCTGACAAAGACGCAGTTCTGAGAAATAGTTGCAATTCTGAGAAATAAAGTTACAATTCTGAGAAATAAAGATGCAATTCTGAGAAATAAAGATGCAATTCTGAGAAATAGACAAAATTCTGAGAAATAAAGATGCAATTCTGAGAAATAAAGTTACAATTCTGAGAAATAGTCACAATTCTGAGAAATAGTCACAATTCTGAGAAATAAAGATGCAATTCTGAGAAATAGTCGCAATTCTGAGAAATAGTCGCAATTCTGAGAAATAGTCACAGTTCTGAGAAATAGTTGCCACTTCTGGAGAAATAGACCTCAGTCACAGTTCTGAGAAATAAAGGTGCAATTTGAGCACAAAACAAGATGCAATTCTGAGAAATAGTCGCAATTCTGAGAAATAGTTGCAATTCTGCGAAATAGTCACAGTTCTGAGAAATAAAGGTGCAATTCTGAGAAATAAAGATGCAATTCTGAGAAATAGTTGCAATTCTGAGAAATAAAGTTGCAATTCTGAGAACTACAGTTGCAATTCTGAGAAATGGTCACAATTCTGAGAAATAAAGATGCAATTCTGAGAAATAAAGATGCAATTCTGAGAAATAGACACAATTCTGAGAAATAGTTGCAATTCTGAGAAATAGTCGAAATTCTGAGAAATAAAGTTACAATTCTGAGAAATAAAGTTGCAATTCTGAGAAATAAAGACGCAATTCTGAGAAATAGTTGCAATGCTGAGAAATAAAGATGCAATTCTGAGAAATAGTCGAAATTCTGAGAAATAAAGATGCATTTAATATAAACTAGCAATTGTGAGAAAAAAAAAAGATTTAAAAGCGTGATTCTGAGAAATAAAGTTACAATTCTGAGAAATACAGTTGCAATTCTGAGAAATAAAGATGCAATTCTGAGAAATAAAGATGCAATTCTGAGAAATAAAGTTACAATTCTGAGAAATAAAGTTGCAATTCTGAGAAATAAAGATGCAATTCTGAGAAATAAATATGAGATTCTGATTATTAGAGTAAATATTATTAGAATTTATGGTTAATATCTTAACTTAAAACTTTATCCTAATTTAAACTGTGAGTTATAAAGTCAATTCTGAGATGAACTAGCAATTTTAAGAAAATTCTTTTTTTTAAGTATCTCAAAATTATGAGAAGTCATAATTGGAAAATATAAACTTAGAGTTGAGAGTAAAAAAAAGGGTCAAAATTGTGAGAAAGAAGTCACAAATACAATATATATATATATATATATATATATATATATATATATATATATAGATATATATATGTAATTTTTTTTCTTTTTTTTTTTTTGTTTATATCTGAACTTTTTTTTTTTATATTTCTGTTTTTGATTGTGGTTGACTCTGTCTGTTGTATTGTAGTGTATACTATTTTGTCCAACAAACCAACCACTACTATCGGTGGACTTCAACTTGAAAAATGGTGTGTATTGACATCTTTCCCTGGTTGAAACAAGATACCTTCTGATGTTCATTCATGTTTATTTCAATTATAACTAGTAAAGAGGAAGAGACGATTGGTTCACATGCTGCTTGAACTGAGTGATCTACAGTGATCTGTCACGAAACATTTAAGAGCCACAAAAGAGTATCTATTGTGATAAGAACGTGAGAACGTGAGGTGTGGTGTGAGAGCGACATGGCTTGTCAGACGTAGCAACAGTAATGGGGGGGGGGGGTTTGCAAAGGGTCATTTGCAAGTTTCTGTCACATAATTGTGAGAAAATCACGACTGCGAGAAAAAAAACTCCGAAGTGTGAGATAAGAAGTCACAATTTCCTTGTTTTATTTGTTATTCAGTGGTGAAAACAGGCTTCCATGTACATTTCTGTGTTTAATGGAACCAAATCAACCAGAGCCGAACATTAAGATTGTTCTGGTAACATTTACTCAGCATTCAATTATCATTTTTTATGTTTTCGTTTCCTCTTGTCTTTTTTTTTCTTTCCCCCGTAATGATCTCTGATAGCGAACTTTAATTTTGCTAATGTATGATTTAAGAAGGCCGAACGGAGCCGCTGTAGATACACATCTACTGTAATCCAATATGGGACGAGCTACGATTAACAATATATGTAATGGCACGAGTCCAGCACGTCGATATCTGCTCAAACCAGCAGACAGAGCACAGAGACGTCTGGTTTGGTATTATAATCATAATGATATTGATATTTGTTTGTATGTTTATTAATAATTTTATTCTTTTGTTCATGAGTTTAAACTGATCACAAGAGACAGTAAAGACATTTACAGTGTAATGTTGCAAAAGATGATTTTTATTTTATATATTTCAAATAAATGCTGTTCTGTTTAACTAAATAAAAATAAAAATAAAATAATAAAAAAATGACATGGTTTTAATACATCCAAACACTCTCTGAAAAAAAAAGGTACAAAAGCTGTCACTGGGGTGGTACCTTTTTTAAAATTTATACTTTTGTTTTTTATTTTATTTAAATGGTATGGTATTTGTTATTTATTTATAGATTTTAGTATTTTTTTATTTTTTTTAGATTTGAATGACACTAATAAGCAAAAAATAAAAAAAAATCATTTGTGTTCATGTTTTGGTTTAACATGTAATTTAAGTGTAGTAATTTATAGTCTCTCAAAAAAGCCCAAAATGTTATTATTTTTTAATCACATATTTATTTATATTTCACTATCTTCTAAACATTCAGAACAAACAATCCGTGGTAAAAATCTAGATTAACTTGCTGCAACCCTTGGCATTTTAACCATTACTAAAACACTGAAAGAAGTGTATGACGGCAAATTAAAACCCAAAAAGTGAACCGTAAAAAGAGAAATAGAAAAAAAATGAGCTAACCTTTTATTTTTGAAGCAATAGTTCACCCAAAATGTCATTGTTTTGTGAGCTTCATTCAGACTTGAGCTGGTGAATGTAACTGAGCCTCATGTTTCTGTGCCGCAGTATTGGAGCGACTACTATCTGCAGTGGAATACGAGCGATTATCCCGGCGTGAACACGGTTCGCTTCCCAGACTCCCTCATCTGGAGGCCCGACATCCTGCTGTATAACAGGTACAGAAACCAAAGCCAAGGCATCAAAGCATCATTAATGCTTTAGTGTTTCTGCTTTAGCTCAGATCATTTATTATGTATTATTTGCAAAAATAGTTTTGCACACTCTTTGACTCTTGATGTGAAACATCCGTCAACTCTAACAGATTCAAATGAATTTTTACAATGTTTAATGTTGTTTAATAGTATTGTAGGTATTTTCTGTACATTTCACTCCTGCTCTCACAGATGATGTTGCATCAACAAATATGTGTAACTCTTGATTGGATTTCTGTCAATACCATCCCATTCAGGAGGAACAGCTGATTAGACTCAACCCGGATGCATTGATTACAGTGATTTAAAGGAATAGTTCACCCAAAAATGAACATTTGCTGAAAATGCACTCACCCTGAGGCCACCAAAGATGTGGATGAGTTTGTTTCTTCATCAGATTTGGAGAAATGTAGCATTGCATCACTTGCTCACTAATGGAAGTGTATGGGTGCCGTCAGAATGAGAGTCCAAACAGCTGATAAAAGCATCACAATAATCCACACCACTCCAGTCCATCAGTTCTGACGGCACCCATTCACTGCAGAGGATCCATTGGTGAACAAGTGATGGAAAGCTACATTTCTCCAAATCTGATGATGAAGTAAACTCTTTGATGGCCTGAGGTTGAGGATATTTTCAGAAAACTTTCGATTGTGGGTGAACTGTTCCTTTAAGAGAAGTCAGTGATGAGTGAGAGTGTTTTCTCTCTCTCTCTCTCAACCTCAGTAAAAATTACAGAGCAAATTAGCTGTTCGTTTTTTTCACAGTGGCTCTTTTATTCTCAACATTTCTCATTTATTTTGACCTTCACGTTTTTGCACTGCCTGCTGGACCTTCAGTATGAATTTACAGCTTTTATTCTTATTTATTTATTTATTTATTTTGACTTCCTGATATGGGCTAGCGTCACATATGACATAAAATAAATCTTGCATGTGTACTCAAAAACAGTAATTAATACATAAATTGTATGTATTTGAATTGCATATAAATTTTTTTCTATTTTTTATTTTTTAAGTTAAATTAATAAAATTTTTAGTTGTTGCATTTTTTTCTTCTATTTATTGTATCAGTTAAGTTCAGATTTCTGTAATAATACTAATAAACCAAATGTATTAAATTTTTAAAAACTAGGTTTATTTATTTGTTATTATTAAATGCCATTTGTTTCACTGTCATACATTTTAACTAAATGAATATTGCTTGTTCCACAGCTAGTCATAATTTAAGCATTTTCATACCAATGTTTATTAATATTTTGAATGGTTTTTTTTTTTCTGTTTAAAATGAGCTACAATTTTAGTAATTTTGTTGTGTGTTTGTCTTTTTTTATTAATTTTTGAAATAAGTATATATTATTGTCTTTCTTTTTTAAAGTTTTATTGTTAATTATTTAGTACTTGAAGTTTAACTACATAAGAAGTGTTGCCTTGGCAAGTAGCTGAAATAAAATAAAATAGTTAAATTTTCTTTTTATTTTATTTCAGTTAATTTTTATTATTATTATTATTATTATTTCAATTTACAACTTTTGCTTTATATTTTTAGTTTTAGTAAATATTTTTAGTTAGTATTTTGTTCAGCTGTCAAGGAAACGTTTCTCATTTTCATTGAACTACTTAAATAATTAAACCTGAAATAAAAGTTAATAAAAAATAGACATATTTAAAATAATAACAATAAAAGTGGCAAAAATACAAAATTATTACAAAATTATTACTAAATTACTAAATAAAAAATTTAAAAATAAATAAAATCGGATGATATAGAAAATAAAAATGAATTCAAAATATTAATACAAATCATAATTTCAGTGATACTGAAGTAACACTGGGGCAGGAATCTGATTATAATCTTAATGTATGACTGACATATATGAATATTAGTTTGTTTCTGTCAAAACTTTTCTATATATAACGTTTCTATATATTATAACCGTTTATACAATACATAAAGGTTTTTGAGTGCTGGGTTTACGTGCAAACAGAGTTCATGATCAGACATGATTGATTATAACAGCCCTTTCTGTTTGCGATGCAATTACCCAGCATGCACCGCTTTCGTGACTGCAGTCTCTTCTTGCAGAAGTTCTCATCATCTCTCTGTGTCAGAAAGTGTCGAGGACGTCGAGAGAGCGAGGGTTTTGCCTCTGAGAGTTGTCTGGGCTGTGATCTGAACGCTCTGAACGTCTCGCCGTCGCTCACTGTGTCATCTCCGGCAGTTTTGTGGCGTCTTAAATAACCCTGATTTACACGGCTGACTCCAGACTCGAGCCACTCGTGCTTTATAGACCTGTTTGTCCCACTAAAGTTGCAGGGTGGTGCACTTCTAAACTGCGACACGGCCGTCAGAAGTTTGGAAATGTCACGTGTGTTTGATGATTTTCCACATGTTAGAATCATACTGATACAGTGAAAGTCTGGGAATTATGCTGTGATCGAAACACAAATGAAAACTCTTTGTCTGTGGCTCTTTTGTTTCTAACAGTGCTGATGAGAGGTTTGACGCCACATTTCACACAAACGTGCTGGTCAACTCATCTGGATACTGTCAGTACTTGCCACCAGGTAAAATACACATAAAAAGTTTTATAATGTATATTATGTATTTATAATGTATTTATGTTAATGTATAGTTTTTATTAATATTAAGAATTTGTTATATTTTTATATATTTTCTGTTTTCATTTTAATTAAGTTAACTTTTATTTTATTAGCTAATATTTAATCGTTTTTGGTTTACAAGCTGGGTTTTTGCTTAGGTTTTTTTTTAGTTTTTTTTTTTTTTTTTGATTTATTCAGTTTAATGAGTTGTCTAGAAACATATAGCAACTCAAAAAATATTTCTAAAATAATATAATCTATGATATTACAGTGTGCAAGTTTTGTCACATCACTGTATTTACTGAATAGACCCACATGGGATAATTTTGTACACTTATCAAAAATGTTAAGTTCTCATAAAAGTGAATAATAATGTGTAATTTTAAATATAATACTATTTTAAGTAATACATTTAAATATATTAAAAAGCAAAATAAAACTTGAAAAAAATGTTAAAACCACTTTGGTCAAAGCAAGATGGTGATGTTATTTCTCTTTAATAAATAAGTAAACAAATTTTGGTTTTGTTAACTAATAATGATGAATAATGAATGTGCATCAGGTGATTTTACTTTTTTATATTCATTTAATGAAGGAGCTGAAAGCAAATCATTATATATTCTATTGTAGTTTTACAGTATGATTGTAATTTGTACATGCAATTTTGCTTTTTGTATTTTTATTTTAAATTCTGTCTAGCTGTAATGTATTTTTATTTTAAATTCTGTCTAGCTGTAATGTATTTTTATTTTAAATTCTGTCTAGCTGTAATGTATTTTTATTTCAGTTTTTGTTTCATTAATTTATTTTGCATCATCTTAGTTGAGGCTCAAAGTAAATCCTGAGTCAGTGCGGCTCAGGGTGACCTGGACTCACCTGTCACCTGGAAAACACACAAGCACACACACTCTGTCACCTCTTATTCTGCTGTTTCAATTACTGTCCGTCCGCCCGCTGACAGGATCAATACAAACACTCACACACGACGGGCTGAGAGTTCAGAAAGAGAGGCATGATGGGATTTATGTAAATCAGCAGGAGACAGTGAGTGATCTGTTTTTCCCATGAGGCCGTGTGGAGCCGTCCAGAGGCTTTATTATGGGATGGGGACGGAAACTGAGTGGAACGACTTCAGACTCTGAACAAATTGGATTCACAGAAGTTTGTCTTCAGAGGGACTTTCCTCTAGTTCAGTTGATGGGGAATTATTTAGGGATGCACGATATTATCAGAACGTTATCCAGTGTGGTCATTCTTGACAGTTGTAAATTAAATAATTTAATATATACAGATTTATTCATTAATATGTCATTTTTTTTTTTTTAAATGGGTTGTGAAAACAAGGTCCTGTAAAATTTTTTTTAGAATTTTTACAGCTCTTTTAAATTTAGACCAACTATTAATGAAAAGTCCACGTATAAAATCTTAAGGTTTCAACTACATCCGTCTGAGGAAAAAAAAAAATGGCAGAGATTTATTTTATTACATTTGTTTTCAGGGCTTTCAATGTACTTCAATGTACTTTAAAAGAACTTTATAATGATTATTTATTACTTCTGCTCACTAACCAAAATTAAAAATAATTTGTTTATATTTTATGTACAGGAGAGACTTGGTGTTGTTTCAAAATAAAGGGAAATATTTATCGGTATCGGCCAAAATGATTTGAAAAATATCGGCATATCGGATATCAACAAAAATCTAATATCATGCATCTCTAGAATTATATTCAGCTCTGTTTTGGAATAGAATATAATCAAAGTATTCATAGGAAACTAAACTAAACTACACTCTTAATATCTTTTGTCATTTAACTGGTTTCAGAATGTTTAAGTGGTTAAGAAAATTGTGTTATGTTTGATTCTTGATGCATTTGTTTTTGATTCTGTCTGATTCTGTTGTGATTGATTTGTTTGTTTTTGATTCTGTTCTGATCGATTCTATTTGATTCTGTTGTGTTTAATGTATTTCTTTTTAATTATAATGTGTTTGATTTGTTGGCTTTTGATTCTGCTCTTTGATTATTATTGATGCTGTTGTGTTTGTTTTTAATTTTTGATGTGGTTGATTCTGTTTAATTCTGTACTATTTTCTTTGTTTTTGATTCTGTCCCGTTTGATTCTATTTGATTCTGTTTTGTTTGATTTGTTTATGATTCTGTTGTGTGGTTGATTCTGTTGGATTCTATTCTGTTTGTGTTTTGTTTTTGTTTTGTTTTTTTTTATTTTTTTTTGTTTTGTTTTTTGTGTTTTCTTTTAATTATGATGTGTTTGATTTGTTGGCTTTTGATTCTGCTGTTTGATTATTATTGATTTTGTTGTGTTTGTTTTTAATTTTTGATGTGGTTGATTCTATTTGATTCTATTTTTGATTCTGTTGTTTTTGATTCTTTTTTATTCTGTTTTGCTTGATTTGTTTGTTTTTGATTCGGTTGTGTGGTTGATTCTTTTTGATTCTGCTCTGTTTGATGCATTTGTTTTTTATTCTATTTGATTCTGTTGTATTTGATTTGTTTGTTTGTTTTTGATTCTGTTTTGTTTGAATCTGTTTGATTCTGTTGTGTTTTTTGTTGATTTTTTTTTTTCGATCAATTTTTGATTTGTTTTTAATTCTAATGTGCTTTGTTTGTTTGTTTTTTATTCTGTTCTGTTTTCTTTGTTTGTTTGTGAGCCGTTGTGGATAAGAAAATGGGCAAAGACACCATTTTGTACAGCATCAGAGACTAAACTACTACAGCATTTCCCACAATGTTCTTTGGTATCTTTAAGAGCACCTGCTACATCGATGTGCGCTGGTTCCCGTTTGATGTTCAGCGCTGTGATCTGAAGTTCGGCTCGTGGACGTATGGCGGATGGTCTCTGGACCTGCAGATGATGGAGGCCGATATTACCGGATACATCGCTAACGGGGAATGGGACCTGGTTGGTAAGTTATACACACGGTACAGTGATTTATGATACTGTGGTACTGAATGATTAATATAATCATATACCATGTTATTTATGTGGTAATCTAACATATTAAAATACCAGGCTAGTACCATGATATGTCCCCTAAAACACATGGTACTGTAGTGCCAGTGTACCATTTCCAAAACAGTGTTATTTTAGTATCATTAATGTACTACTAGAGTATTTATTAATGTTTTGATTTAGTTTTAATTTTCCTTTTTTTTTAATTCAAGATTTTATATTTTATTTTTTTCTGGTGTATTTTTGTCATTTATTTTAGCTTTTTATTTTATTTGATTAATTCAGTTTTTTTTATCTAATTATGTAATATATATTATATATACATTATATAATATATTAATATACAAAATTGAAATTGAACTTATATATATATAGCTATATATATATATCCAAATTGAATTGTAAATTAATATATATATATATATAAATATTCTTCAGTATTTTTCAATTTTATGTTTTCCATTTTTAAAGTTTTAATAATTTAACAATCTCTTTTTTAATTAATTCTTAGTTTTTTATTAATGAATGAAAACTAATTATTAATTATTAATATATGAATAAGTTAATAATTCCATAGTATCATAGTGAGACGTGTGATTTGAAGCAGATTTTGAGAAACTTTGTTTTTTTATTAATTTTTTGTTATGGAGTGGAGCTGCCATGCATCATTTCATACACACACACACTGATTTTAAACACTCTCGGTCCCTCATAACTGCATGTGAAATCATCCATTTGTAAATAATCAGCATTTCACAAGATGCCCTGATACAGATCTGCATTTCTGTCTTCCAGTACATCACTTGTGCAGATTATCACTGCCAGAAGCTGTAGAGAGCCTGTATCATTTCAGGGTCACTTAAAATAAAAGAAAAATAATTAGCTGACCTCATAAAGCAAACGTGTGAAGATTGGACTTGGTGACATATTACAGTTTGGCTTGGCTCATGAATATTAATTAGGTGACACAACACCTGACTGTGTTTGACTCTTTGATTTGGTTATCTTTGATTCTGTTTTACTCTGTTCTTTTTGATTTGATTTAGTTTGATTCTGTTGTCTGTGATTCTGTTTGATTCTACTTAATTCTATTGTGTTTCTGTTTTATTCTGTTTTATTGTTGTTTTTTGTTTTAATAAGTTGTTTTTTGTAAAATTTTGTTTTAATCAGTTGATTTGATTCTATTGTTGGATTTGTTTTTTTTAATGCATGTGTTTTTTGATTTTTAATTTTTTTTTTTTTTTGTTTGTTTGTTTATTCTTGTTTATATTGTGTTTTTTTTTCTGTTTATTTTTTTTTGTTTTTTATTGTGTTTGTTTTTTCTTTATTCTTTTCAAAACTTTATTCTGCCCCGTTTTATTTGATTCTGTTTGATGCTTTGTTGTGTGTGACTGTGTGATGTGTGTGTGTGTGTGTGTGTGTGTGGGTGTGTGTGTGTGTGTGTGTTGTGTGTGTGTGTGTCGTGTGTGCGTTCTGTTTTATTCAGTTCTGTTTGATTCGATTTGATTCGTGTTTTTTTGTTTGTGTGTGTATGTGTATCCTGACGTCACCTTCACTGTGGTCATGAGGAGAAGGACGCTGTACTATGGCCTCAACCTGCTGATCCCATGTGTCCTGATCTCCACTCTCGCGCTGCTGGTGTTTCTGCTGCCCGCTGACTCTGGAGAGAAGATATCGCTGGGTGAGACGCACACAAAACTTTTGAATGCACTTTTACAAATAAAGGTTATTTAGTGGCATCTCTGGTTCCATGAAGAACCTTTAGCATCCATGGAAGGCATACAAGGTTACAGTGGTCTTCAAACTTAAAAAAAATGGCTCTTCTATGGCATCGCTGAGAAAAAAAACTTTTTTATGTTTTTAATATTTGTTATTTGTTATTTATTATAGTGAGTATTGATGGTACATGGATGTAGAATTTTGATTTTTGTTTAAGATTCTTAGATGCTCCTCCTGTGCTAATGGGAAAAAGTAGTCTGTTGTCTCTGATAAATGGGTTTGAATGCAGCAAACAAGAGCAGCTGATTTTGCAATACAAGACTGTCTGATGCTCAGTGTGTGTCCTTAATTTCATGGTGTCTTAGTTCTGAGTTTGTGTGTGTCTGTGTGTGTGTGTGTGTGTGTGTGTGTGTGTGTGTGTGTGTGTGTGTGTCTGTGTCTGTGTCTGTGTGTGTGTGTGTGTGGGGTGTGTGGTGTGTGGGTGTGGTGTGTGTGGTGGGTGTGGGGCGGAGTGTGTGTGTGTGTGTGGGCAGCTTCCCTCGACTTTCTGTTTCACATTATAGCATTTAAAAATCATTGGTTCTTTAATGATTTTGAAGTCTTCACTCTGTAATGCACACTACTGTAAATAGCATGTGAAACCATTTGCATGATGCATGAAGTAATTTTGTTTCTAATCTAATTTTGTGTTAACTTTTGGCAATCCATTCAAATGATGCTATAAGTATATATTTAAAAAGTCCATTTGGCATAAAATTCCAGCACATTGCATTGTGGGATACTGAGTTTTCAACCAATTTAAGTCAAAAACATAATGACAAACAGCAATATTTAACGAAATGTTCCACTAAATAAGATGCAAGGGAACCATTGAATTGTATGTCCGGTCAGTGAATTGTCTATTTACATGAACGATGCAAAAAAAAATGAAAACTGTGATAATGCTATTAAAGCGCTGATCCAGAAGTGTTTTGAGGTGGAGAAGCATGTACATGTTTGGATGCAGTCCAGTAGTTTGAGAGATTGGCACGCTTTAAGAGACGCTCTGGAATCAATAAACACCAAGACAGAAACACACAGACTCCAGATATTTCATCCAGTCTGAAATCACAGCTCAAACATTCAACATGACAAACAGCCGGAACATGCAGCCTTCTTAATGAGTGTGATGGGATCGCTGTATTGATCTGTGGGCTTCATTAAGACCCAGTGTGTTTCCAGACTCTCTGCATCACGGATAATATTTGATATGACTAATGTTACAGAAGTGAGTTATTCGAGTGAGACGCTTCGTCTCTGATTTATCATTCCCCGAATAGGAATAGGTTTGATTTTGGCATTGTTAGGGACATTACAGCAGAAAATAGTGATTGTTTGATCAACATTATTGCTAGGGACAATTTAGTAGTGGCTGGATATTGGTAGTATGTCATAGTGTCTCTACTAAATTCTACGCCCTTGAAAATCATAACAAGCAAAAACTATAGTTATCTCCTTAAATATGAAGAGATCAAGCAACAGATTAATGAGTTAATCCTAATTTCACAAAAAGCTTATGTATGTAATTATAATATAAGTCAGACATTGAAGTGAGTTTATGTTTCTATCACTCTTTTGAGGAAGATTCATTTACTTCTCTGATTTTATTTTTTAATGTTCATCCAATCTCATTTTGTAATAACTATTCTCCTGCTTGCTAAATTTCACAAACACAAACAAAATCTGGCTCTAAACCTCTCTTTTCTTTATTCAGAGTTGATCTGGAAAAGTATATGGAAACTATCCAAAGCTCTGTTAATCCTAAAGCAGTGAAAAGTATAGTTTAACCACGGTTTGCCCCCTTAGATTCCAGATATTCAAATAGTTGTATCTCAGCCAAATATTGTCCTCCTAACAAACCATACATCAATGCAAAAGCCCTCCTAACAACTCCTAACAATTATTTATTCAGCTTTCAGATGATGTATAAATCTCATTTTTGATTTTGTGGTCCAGGGTCACATACAATTGATTTTGCAGTCCCATACAGTGGCATCAAACGCAGCTCATCCAATCAGATGGTAATGTATTTTTAAGCTGTTTTTGTTGTTGTTTCCTGACAGGAATCACCGTGTTGCTGTCGCTCACCGTCTTCATGCTGCTGGTGGCCGAGATCATGCCCGCCACCTCTGATTCAGTGCCTCTGATTGGTAAGTGCAGCTGTCAATCACAGCGTGGGGGCGGGACTGATGTGAGGGCTTAAACAGATGGGAATGAGTGACACAGATGAGAGAAATGACGGCGGCTGCTTTAGAGACCCTGAAAACCGAGATGCAGCAAACTGCATTCATCACATTCATGGTTATGAATCATCCAGAAATGGGGCGCTTAGAAACGAGCGCGATCGCTCACTCTGAAACGGCTTCCCAAACGGACCATTACAGAGGAAAACCCATCGAATAATGTCAGAGGAAAGAGCTCTTTCATATTGAGAGCTTCTATTTAATAACTTAGATTAAATAATGGTTGACATTCACAAAAGGAGATATTTAGCTGGATGTTCAGCCTGTTAACTGATTGATAAAATATAGAACATAAAATTAACAATACATAAAAAAACATTGATTTTAAATACATTAAATGTTAGTTACTGTTATTTACTGACAGCTTTATGTATGCCTTATTTATACAGATTTTTCTGTATTTTTGCTATATTTATTTTTTGTTTAAAATTCCAGTTTTACTTATTTGTTTGTATTTATTTAAAATTAACATTACATAAAAAGTGCCTAATTTTAAATACATTAAATGTTGGTTACTCTCATTTAGTGACAGCTTGATTTATTCTACATCTGCAACAGGGTCACTAATTTCTCTGTATTTTCTCTTTATTGTATTTATTTTACTTTATTGTCCAATTTAAATACATTTTATATAATTTTAATTACATTTACATTTATATTTTATGCTTATTGCTATATAAAATAAAGACATCAAACAAATGAAGGATTTAAACTATTCATAGCAGTCCTGAGTATGAATTTTCCTCTATAAATCACTTTGGATAGAAGCATCTGCTAAATGCATAAACGTAAATGTAATGTAAATGTTAGCAACAAAAATTTAAAATAAAGTAAATAGTAAATAAAATTAAACAGGAATTTGTATATTTATATTTGTATATTTAATAATTTTATATAATTTTAATGACATTTTATTTCATTTAATTTTGTGTTTCTTTAATGTCTATTGTTATAAAATAATGAAATCAAACTAATTAAACAGGAATTTAAACTATATTCAGTATTGAATTTGGATATTTGATTGATGAATTTTCACTTTTGACAAAAGTGTCTGAAATATGTTAATATAAATGTAAATGATACCAGCAAAAATTGCAAACTAAATAAATAGTAAATGTGTTTTTTATATAATTTAGTATTTTTAAATGTAATTTTATTTTATTTAATTTCGTTTTTTTATTTTTTTTATTTATTTTTTTGCTATAAAATAATGAAATCAAACAAATAAAATGGGTTTTTAAAGTGTATTCAGAGCAGTCTCAGGTTTCATATTTAATATGAATTCTCCTCACTGGCAAGTCACTTTTGATAAGCTAAATGCATAAATGCCGGTCAACAGCGACGTCATTTGTGCGCGGCGTTTAACAACGAAAACAAAGAAGAACAATGTTAACAACAGGAGGATGGAGGACGCTGTGATCGGAGCTGTGTTTTTGTTGTGTCTCCCGGGTTTCACAATAATGGACATGGAATGTTGATGTATACGTAAAGCGATTGAAAGAACGGAAAGGAGGATTAAGAATCTCCAACAACAACTGGCAGTGCTGAATTTGTTACAAGTGTCTGCACTTCAGAGTCCGTCCATCTTTCGCTGTTCTCCATATTTGCAAAATAATTTGATACAATGTTTACAGTGTTTAGACTGCGTTTTAAATCATGGCTGCTGAGGGCATTTTCAAACGCGTCTGGCCAATCAATGTCTACTTACGTCACGGGTAGTACCAGTTGCGCTGGTTAGACCCTGCACTGGAGTAGGAGCTAATTTGGTTCTCAAAAAAGGCAGTCCGGTTCTAAAATCGTACCTAGTTCCGGCGGTGCAAAAACTCAAAAAAGTGGGTAGTTCCACAATTAGTTCTGGTACTATAAAAAGGTTCCTGCGGAGAAAAAAGGCCCTAACGGTAACAACACTTTTTGGTAATGAAAGTACAAATGTGCAACAGGACTAACAGCACTTTTTGGTAAAGAAAGTGTTACACTTTATATTAGATTTATCATGTAATTACTCTGATGTTACACAGCAGTGGCAAGTAAGTTAGGCTTTACATATAAATTGTGGTTGGTGTCCAGAATGTTACACATTATATTAAATGGACAATTCCTGAGGAGTTACCATGTAAGAACACTGTTATTACAGTGGTGCACCAACTTCACCAACTTGAGATCCAACTCCTCCCAAGTTATATATCCCTAAACCTACCCATCTCCACCCCCTGGTTCCCACTTCCGCCGCTAAAACTACCCATCTCCACCCACTGGTTCCCATTTCTGACCCTAAACCTACCCATCTCCACCCTCTGGTTCCCATCTCCACCCCCTGGATCCCATCTCCACCCCTACACCTAACCATCTCCACCCCCTGGATCCCAATTCCGGCCCTAAACCTACCCATCTCAACCCCCTGGATCCCATCTCCACCCCTAAACCCACCCATCTCCACCCCTTGGATCCCATCTCCACCCCTAAACCCTAACTTGTCTCACCCCCCCTGGATCCCATCTCCACCCCTAAACCTACCTTTCTCTACCCCATGGATCCCAATTCCGGCCCTAAACCTACCCATCTCCACCCCCTGGTTCCCATCTCCACCCCCGGAACCCATCTCCAATCCTAAACCTACCTTTCTCCACCCCCTGGATCCCAATTCCGGCCCTAACCCTACCCATCTCCACCCCCTGGAACCCATCTCCACCCCTTGGATCCCATCTCCACCCCTAAACCTAACTTTCTCCACCCCCTGGATCCCATCTCCACCCCTAAACCTACCTTTCTCCACCCCCTGGATCCCAATTCCGGCCCTAAACCCACCAATCTCCACCCCCTGGATCCCATCTCCACCCCTACACCTACTCATCTCCACCCCCTGGATCCCATTTCCACCCCTTAACCTACCCATCTCCACCCCTGGAACCCATCTCCACCTCTACACCTACCCATCTCCACCCCCTGGAACCCATTTCCACCCCTAAACCTACACATCTGCACCACCTGGATCCCAAGTTCCAACCCCTACACCTACCCATCTCCACCCCCTGGAACCCATCTCCACCCCGGAACCCATCTCCACCCCTACACCTACCCATCTCCACCCCTGGAACCCATCTCCACCCCTACACCTACCCATCTCCACCCCCTGAAACCCATTTCCACCCCTAAACCTACACATCTGCACCCCCTGGATCCCATTTCCACCCCTACACCTACCCATCTCCACCCCCGGAACCCATCTCCACCCCTACACCTACCCATCTCCACCCCCTGGAACCCATCTCCACCCCTACACCTACCCATCTCCACCCCCTGGAACCCATTTCCACCCCTAAACCTACCCATCTCCACCCCCGGAACCCCTCCACCAACCCTAAACCTACCCATCTCCACCCCCGGAACCCATCTCCACCCCTACACCTACCCATCTCCACCCCCCGGAACCCATCTCCACCCCTAAAACCTACACATCTCTCCACCCCCTGGATCCCATTTCCACCCCTACACCTACCCATCTCCACCCCCTGGAACCCATTTCCACCCCTACACTTACCCATCTCCACCCCCTGGATCCCATCTCCACCCCTACACCTACCCATCTCCACCCCTACACCTACCCATCTCCACCCCCTGGGTTCCCCATCTCCACCCCGACACCTACCTCATCTCCCACCCCCTGGATCCCATTTCACCCCTTAACCCTACCCATCGCACACCCCTGGAACCCATCTCCACCTCTACACCTACCCATCTCCACCCCCTGGAACCCATTTCCACCCCTAAACCTACACATCTGCACCACCTGGATCCCATTTCCACCCCTACACCTACCCATCTCCACCCCCTGGAACCCATCTCCACCCCCGGAACCCATCTCCACCCCTACACCTACCCATCTCCACCCCCTGGAACCCATTTCCACCCCTAAACCTACACATCTCCACCCCCTGGAACCCATTTCCACCCCTACACCTACCATCTCCACCCCCCAGAACCCACATCTCCACCCCTACACCTACCCATCTCCACCCCCCCCCTGGAACCCATTTTCCACCCCCTAAACCTACACATCTCCACCCCCTGGAACCCATTTCCACCCCTAAACCTACACATCTCCACCCCCTGGAACCCATTTCCACCCCTACACCTACCCATCTCCACCCCCTGGAACCCATTTCCACCCCTAAACCTACACGTCTCCACCCCCTGGAACCCATTTCCACCCCTAAACCTACCCATCTCCACCCCCGGAACCCATCTCCACCCCTACACCTACCCATCTCCACCCCCTGGAACCCATTTCCACCCCTAAACCTACACATCTCCACCCCCTGGATCCCACTTCAACCCCTAAACCTACCCATCTGCACCCCCTGGATCAAATGGTTCCAATTACTCTTATACAAATTGTTGTTACAGAATTATATATGTCCTGTTACACATTTGTACTTACACAAACCATTCGGAGGGTTTTATGTGTGTAGTTACAGAAATATTACAGCTGTAGATACTATGTACCAATATGTAATTAAACTGTGGTTACATACTACGTATACATCTAGTTACTATGTAAGTACGCAGGTATTAGGGACACTTAATATACAAAAATGATAAATGACTTTATTTATATAGTGTGTTTGTTTCAGTGCAGTATGTCCTAACAGCTCTGAGTGATTCAGGATCTTATTAGATTGTGTTTACTGAAGCCTGGCGGTTTGTAATGCTACAGTAGCTGTTCATAACAGAGTATTGCATCTACACACAGAGATTTCTGTAGATTCAATTTGTGTAAAGAAGCCCTTTCAGGAGATACGTGTGTGTGTGTGTGTGGTGTGTGAGGTGTGTGTGTGTGTGTGTGTGTTTGTGTGTGTTTTTTTGCGTGTGCGTGTGTGTGTTTCAGCACAGTATTTTGCCACCACTATGGTGATTGTGGGTCTGTCGGTCATCGCTACAGTCCTGGTGCTGCAGTATCACTATCATGATCCAGACGGAGGAAAGATGCCACGATGGGTGAGACAAACATCTCCATCTGGGTCATCCCTGAAGAAGCTTTATGACTATAAATGCTTTACATCACCATAACTATGCATATGGAGTTTTTATCTATTTGTTTATTTTTTCCAATTTTTTTTTTTTTTATGTTTAGTGATTAATTATTAGTATATGTTTAAGTGTGTGCATTTTAAAAATGTGTTTGTTTGTTTAGCATTTTATTTAGTATTTGGTTACGCTGCATAATGTATGAAATATACATTATTAATATTTTTGTGTTTATTCATTTTTGCTACCCGGGTATACATTTATGTATTTGTTTATTTCATTTTTTTATTTGTTTAGTATTTTATTATTTGTTTTCATATATAATTAATAATTTTTATTGTATTTCATCTTTTTACACAAGCTTTTATTTAGCAATGTATTTATTTATCTATGTATTTTTAATGACATTTTGCTTTTTTCAGACATTATTAATGCATTTTTATGGGTGTATGTGTACATGTGTTTAATGTTTAATTTTTTTTACATTACCAAAGTTTGAGTGGTTTGTTCATTTATTAGTTTTTTGTTTGTTTATTTACAAAAAAAAAAAACTTTTTATTGCATTTTTTTTATTATCACATTTTGGTAATTTATTTCAATACATTATTAATTTTTTTTATTGTGTGTGAATTTGTTTTTTGCTACCAAAGCATGCATTTATTTGATTGTTTGTTTCACTTTTTTTTATTTGGTATTTCATTATTTTATTTCATATATTATTAATATTTTTTAAATTGCGCATACATTTGTTTTTATGCATTTTTTAGTTTGTTTGTTTGATCTTTTATTTAATTGGTATTTATATATCTGGTAAATGGTAAGTCCCTGACTCTCTATACGTTCTCAGTGAAGTCCTGAAGGTCAGCGTTTCATTGTGAGTGTCTCTCGGCACG
This sequence comes from Cyprinus carpio, assembly GCF_018340385.1. Classification (NCBI taxonomy): domain Eukaryota; kingdom Metazoa; phylum Chordata; class Actinopteri; order Cypriniformes; family Cyprinidae; genus Cyprinus; species Cyprinus carpio. Next base: position 1,971,748 of record NC_056621.1, read on the forward strand.
TGACGTGAATCAGAGTTGACTGTGGAACAACACCCCTTTATATTATTTGTATTTGAATGGATGATTGGGGTGTTTTAATTGGGATGTTGTTCAAACAAACATTTTTGTATTATAGGATTTGTCTTGTTTAGCACAAGCTTAAATGAAATATTAATTCTCATTTTTGCTTGAAAAGACGTTTCATGCCTTCATTGTCTAGAATTACAATAAATATTTCCTAGCACCAGGGGCTTAGTGTGGGGTATTTATTCCCCTCAAGCGCGGGCGCACCGGCGAATGCCTGCAGAAAAGCCAACAGCATAAATGATGAGCCGGCATTGATTCAGTTGTATTGATCTCAGAGAATATCTGACGCTTCGTTACTTGGAGTTATGCAATACATCATTAAGTGCTTGTTAAGTGCTCCATTGAGTGCAAACAACATCAAGTTAAACGAACTAATCAGTACAATACAGTAGTCTTTGTACATTTTGCATGGATGGGAACATCTGTTATTTATTTATTTATCTGTTTGTCCATCCACAATTTATTTATTCATCACATGCCTTTGTTATTATTTTTTATTTCTAATTTTATTTTTTATTTCGTTCTTTCACTTTTTATTTATATTAGGATTAAGTTCAAACAAACTAATCATTACATACAATAGTCTTTGTAGTTTTTGCATGGATGGGTGCATAGGTTGGTAATTTATTTATTTATTGCTTTTTATTTATTATTTTGTTTTTATTTCATACATTTATTATTATGTTTTTAATTATGTATGTATTTTTAATTTTTGCTGCAAAAGCTTCACATTTCCTAAGCATTTGTTTGTTTGTTTGTTTGTTTTTTTATTTATTTTTTCAGGTCAAAATTCAAACAAACTAATCATGAAATACTGTACAGTACTCTTTTTAGTGTACTTAGATTATTAGCCCACTGATTCATGTGTTTATGTATTTAATTATTCATTCATTTATTTATTCATTTTAAATGTCATTTCTTTATTACTTTTCATTTTTAATGATGAGGTGGTTTTGCTTTTTTATTACATTAATAATATATTTTAATTTTATTCTGGTTTTCTTTAATCAGTTTTTACACAAAAAGCTTTACGATTACCAAAAGCAAGCAAGCATTTGTTTGTTTGTTTGTTTGTTTTAATTTTTAATGACGATTTTGTTTTTATTACATGAATAATATATTTATATTTTTAATTCTGGGTGTATTTTTTTACATTATCAAAACATTGAGTTAATTTATTCATTTATTTGTAAATGTAAATATTATTTATTTGTTTGATTTTTAAATGACTAATGATCAGCTATTTATTTTTTTTAATTACATTAATGATATATTTTTATCTTTTAAATCTGTTATTTTTAATTTTTAGATGTACAAAAGTTTACATAATGCATTTGAGTGATGTAATCATTCATTCATTCATTTATTTGGCTTTATTGGCTAAATGTAATTTCGTTTTTTATATTTTTTCATTTTAATGTTTTTCATTTTTATTTTTTATTACCTTAATATATTTATATTTTTTAATCCTGTGTGTATTTTTAATTTTATGATAGAAAAAGCTTTACATTTCCAACGCATTAATTTATTTTAGTTCTATTTTTATTTCATAACATAATTAATATATTTTTTAAACTGTGGATTACAGGTGTTCAGATGCTTTGTTGGGGCCCACTGTATGGTTTGTGTTTTTGTCGTCTCCAGACCCGTGTTCTCCCTCCTGAACTGTGGTGCGCCTGGTTCACTGCGCATGCGGCGGCGCCGGCGAGGGAGGCGCGAATCTCGCCCTGGCCCTGCCACAACAAACCCCATCGGCGCGGGGAGCGTGTCCAGCGTGGAGCTCTCCGTCAGCCAGGGGGGCTGCAGCCCCAGCAACATGCTGTACATCGGCTTCAGAGGCATGGAGGGAATTCCACTACGCATCTTCCCATGATTCGCACAGTTGTCCTACTGCGGACGAATCATGGGCCTCCGCCCCCGATGGAAGATGTGCTCCTGCCGGCGACCAGGCGCTGCGATGCTCCTCGCTCGAGGGGCGGCTGACCGGGAATCGGGTGAGGGCGGCGGTCAATGCGTGGCATTGTGGGTGGGGCTTTGGAACTGGAACTGGCTAAAATTCTGGAGGAGGCTGCGATACCATCGCTAAAAGATTCGCCAACCGGACGAGGACCAAGAACCGTGTGTATACGAGTGGGAAGTTTGCGGGCGGCGGCGTGATCGATCGCAGTTGTGTTTAAATGGCGTTCTCCATTTTCACCATCCTCTGCACTATCGGGATCCTGATGTCCGCACCAAATTTCGTAGAAGCCATTTCGAAAGATTTCTTCACCTGATGCTTGACAGACTTTGCTGTTTTGTGTTTTTTTTTTTTTTGTTTTTTTTTTTTTATGTCGCTCAGCAGCGACTGAGATTCTTGTGTTTTTTTCGCGCAATAATAAAACATGCTAACTAGAGCTGAGCGATATATCGAAACATCATTTTATGCACTTTAAAACATGCTAATTTTCCTGATTCTCGTTATGTTGCTCTAGAGCATTTAAAGATGTTTTACTGCACTGAAAACTAAAAATTATATACTTTGAAATAGGGCTGCAAAAAGATTATTTGCGATTAATCACATTCAAAAAATAAAAGGTTTATGCTTTTACATTATTATATGTGGCCGTACTACTGTGTATAATTTTTATATATTTATAAATTCACACACATACCATGTATATTAAGAAAATATGTTAGATTTATCGTATAAAATACTGTATTTATTTTTATAATATAATATAAATGTATATAGAAGTATTTAGATAAACAGTAAAGTATACACAGTTTACAACAACACATATACTATGTAAACATTAATTGCGATTTATTGTTTTGCAGCCCTACTTTGAAAAATTTTCACACAGAAATTGTCATTAAATTTCACAACTAGTTACAAAGGAGTGGCAAGGTAAGCCAATTGATTTTAAACGTGTGACAGTTTGAAGTTTTTTTTAAAAAAAATTGAAAAATGTAGGCTTACTGCAATTTTACAATTATAAAGACAAATTTTAAATTCTTTTTTTTTACAGCGTAACATTTCTGATTCTCAAACAATTGCCATTTACTATGCAGTAAGGTTTGATTGATTTTCTTTGAATGGTGTATTTGGAAGCATTGATCCTTCTACATTGGACGTGGTGTTGGTTACTATCATATAGTGAGTTTTATGAAGTTTCCCATGTGGGCATGTTGCCACTTTTTAGTAAAAACGTTTTAGATTATAGGGAAATATTGCCTGTTTAATATTTATTATATAGATACATTTCAGGTTTGTTATCATTTAACAAAAAATAAAAAACCTATTATTAGAAACAGTTTTGTTAACTGAAAAAAAGTGAAATAAAAAAAAAAATGTTGAAAATCATACATAACAAAAATTACAATGTGCCCTTTGCCTTGGCAACTAAAATATAATAAATTAAATAAAAATAGTATAATTTGAAAAAAAAAGTCATTATAACAATTGTCAAAAGCATATAACACACTAAAGATGACAAAAAATTAAATGAAAATAAAAATTGAAATCAAAGGATAAAAAGTATATATATTTTAGTGGTATATAAATAAGACTAAAATAATGTGCATATTTATAGAAAATCATGAAATGTCATTGTTCCTCTAATTCTAGATTTTCATTGTTATTTTATTAACAGGAAGTCATTTGAACGTGCTTCAGTGACTGTGAAATGATGGCCTCTTCTGATTGACAAAAGAAACCTTTTTACCATATTTTAGGGCAAAAAAGCCAATATTTAGTTAGCTACTGTATATTACCTCAGCCCTAATCCTAAGTATGTTAACCTTGTGGTGTTTATAATGCGTAAATGAACTGACAAGATCATCCATGAATATAATGATTTCAGTAGAGATCAACATGGTTGGAGCTCAAGGTCATTAAACTCTTAGATCTTTGCCACAGTTAATGACTCATAATAAGCAGCAATACAGGTTTTAATTGTGATATGTGTTGTACATTGGTTGGCCCTGTGTAGTCCGTTTAGGTGAGTTTTCAAGACTGTGTTTCACATGAGTGTTGAAAATGAAGTCAAGTCAAGGCAAGTCTGATCTTATTGTCAATTCTTCCACATGTACAGTAAACATACATACAGAGAAACTGCGTTAGTCTCAGACCCTTGGTGCATACAGCTAACACTAGACACAGTTAGAACATTAAATACAGATAATAAACATAAAAAGTGTACAACTATGAGAGACCAAATTAGGTCATGTAAAAAAAGAAGGATAAGTAAAGCAGCACAAGGCACATGGCAGATTAGAGTGCAAACCAGTGAGGGTAAACAGTTTGCAAATGTAAAGCAGTGTTCCTGTGGCTCAGTGGTAGAGCATTGCATTAGCAGCGCAAAAGGTCATGGGTTTGATTCCCAGGGAACACAACATACTGTTAAAAAAAATGTATAGACTGAATGCACTGTAAATGCATAATTTCTGTAAATATAATGACGTAGTGTGTAAAAGAGCTTATTCAGTCGATTAAAGTGTCAAAAAATCTCAGAGAGCCGTTCTTTATTTAAACTGACAGAAGAGGTGTGGTTAAATGAGGTCAGTTAACTGTTGAATGAGCGTAGGCATATGTGAGCAGGCCAATGCTGCACAAAGTGTCGGTGTGCAGGCCACAGTCTGTTAGTGGGAGCTGGGGTGGGGGTGGGGAGGTTCAGAGTTCAGTGGTGCTGGCATGGGGGAAGGGAGGAGAGGGGGGGCGAGTAACGGTCGGGAGCGAGTTCAGCTTCCTGGACAGCCTAATGAATGAAGCTGTCCTTCAGTCTGCTGGTCCTGGCCTGGAGACTCCGCAAGCTCCTCCCCTGATGGCAGCAGACTGAAGAAGCTGTGTGACGGTGTGAGTGGGGATCACTTGCGATGCAGAGGGGCTTTAACGGGTGAGACGGGTTTCTATAAATGTCCTGGAGGGAGGGAGGGAGACACCAACGATCTTCTCAGCTGCTCCTATTTTGAATTATTTTCTAAATTAATATAGTTTTTTCATTACAAATTGTATTGTTGTCGTAATAATTAAGTTCCTCGTGTTCAAATGAAAACATGTTTTAGATGCTGCAGCATCTTGTTTTTCAGGCCTGACAGACTACATAAATGTGCTTTTTTACATGGAGACACGTCATTATTTGACTCTTTGGTACATAAACACACTCTTGTATCAATACTCGTGACAACTGTTTGAGAGAGTTCACACAATTTGCTGAAAATGACTCAGCCTCAGGCCATCCAACGATGTAGTAATGAATTTGTTTCTTCAATCAGATTTGTAGAAATCACTTGTTCACACTAGAGCAGTGAATGACTGCCATTAGAATGAGAGTCCAAACAGCTGATAAAAACATCACAGTAATCCACAGCACTCCAGGCACAGCAATTAAATGAAATAAAAAAGCTGCGTGATTGTCTCTCACACAATCCAGGCCAGCTGACATTTGATTAGAGCCTTGTTTTGGACTCTTTTGGCTTGTCACAACGCCGAGAGCATATTTCTCTCCTGATTCAGACAAGGATTACTTTTTTTTTTTTTACACATTAGGAAGACAATTTAATGGATTTTTTTTTTTTTTTTTTTTTTTTTTTTAAAACTAGTTTGAAGTTCAAAACATCTTAACAATAGATTTGTTTATTACAAACACACAAACTATTTCACTTCTCTTGACATTGTCAATGATGGACTGGAGTTAGTTGGGACTCTCATTCTGACGTGCCACCCATTCCACTGCAGAGCATACGTTGGTGAGTAAGAGATTGTAAATGCTACATTTCTCCCAAATCTGATTGAACGAAACCAACAACTCATCTACATCTTGGAATGGTTTGAGGGTGATGAAGCACATTTCAGCACAAGCTCTTTTTTTGGTTTGGGGGGAACAATTCCTTTTTAAGGGTCAGACTATTGTCATTCTGTCAGGAAAATCAAGTTTGTGACTCGTTTTGTTTATGGATCGTTCCCAAACATCTCATTTGTTATTTCAAGTGTCTCTCTGTGCTGGTACTGTCCTGGTCTTGTGAAACCCCTGTATGAATAAATGGATTTGTCTATTATGATATTATGCTTAATGTGACAGTTTTTTGTTAGAAAAAGGATTTTCAGAAGCGATTTTTAGGTTATTGCATTTTCAACCACGTCCAAGTTTGTCAGCATGGCACACAAATATGTATGCACACATGTTTTTTTGTTGTTTGTTTACACAGAAGAAGATGCAACCTGTGTCTGTTTATCAAGGACATATTTTTTTGCTAGTTTGGGTGAGGACCCGGACCTGAAATCCAAATGCACTGTTCATTGTTCAAAGGCAAAATCTTCCCCTCCACAACATTCTAAAGTTTTAAACTTTTTTAAAGTCAGGTTCATCACGATTCCATAATCTATCTGCTGACTTCTGTTTAGGGAAAAAGATAGTGCACCTGTCATGTCTAAACCTGTCTGCATCATGAACTGTCAGCGCACTCCCTGCTGAACTCCCTGATGAATCCCATGGGGGGAAAAACCACGCAGAGAGAGGATCCAGATTTTTGAGGGGCAATCTGACGAGGAGCTTTGCATCTGTGTTCTCCCAAATTAATCCATCACAGCAGGGTAGTTATAACAGTCGAGAGGAACGCCTCTTTCACTATGTCTGTGTGTCATTAGCAATTCAGTTATTGTCCTCGCACGATGCTGGCTTTGGGGACTTGCCGGAGGAGAATGACAGGGACCGCTCTCAGATGTTTATGCCGGAGGAATGGCAGGGAGAAGCTGTGACGTGAGTGCCCGCCAGAAGTGCTTGAGAAAAGAGGAAAAACCAAGGTCAGTTGGGAGAAACGACACTGGGATAAAAAGCTGAATGTCGTTTTGGAGGATGGAACACAAACAGCGCTTCACCCAGATTTTAGTGAAAGCGTTTGTTTCTGCCCTATAAGGCAAAGTAGGCGTGTTCAGTCTGGCCCAACAGTTTTAGTGCCTCAGAAGACTATTTTTCGCTTAATTAAGTAGTGAAATTTGGGACATGTAGCTTCCAAAAAATTGGCTTCTAACAACAAAAGTACAGTACACTACGTATTTACCATGGATTTTTTAGACATACCATTTTTAACTGGTATATCCATGTAAATATAGTAACGAACCATTGCAATATCTTTTAGTACATGACATCAGGACCAATTCTGAAGTGGGTTTGTGGTATATTAATGTCCACCAGACAGATTGTGCTGGTAAGTTAAATAGTTTTACTGAGGAGATCAGTTGGCCAACTACTGAAACCAGCTGGAATACTTCCTTGGTTTTAAGACCTGGCAGCTTAATCCATTTAAGCTCATTTTAGGCTATTTCATATCCCCAGTACAACTCGCAGGACAAGTTTTACTCCCACACAAGGAGCCAATTAGATAAGCAAAACTAGAAAGATAAGTTAAATTTCATCTTAAGATCCGCATTATTTTGTGATGTACCAGTACAGAGGCAGAAGGAACCCACGCGACCAGCTTGTGGATTGTAAATCAAT
>NC_056621.1:1980257-2032757 GCF_018340385.1 Cyprinus carpio
GCATTTTTACCTTTGGGTTTTGCCACATATCAAAGGCTGCGAAATGGCTGACGAACTCAGTATTTACATTTTATTTGCTGATGTGTACATATCAATAATGGATGTACACGACTGCATGTTTAGAGAGCATGGAGCCAAACTCTTTCATTGCAGTAATTTCTGGTGCACCTCACCTGAACTGCTTTTGTGGGACTGAAAATTATGGTTAGGGCTCCGGTGTCTGCTTACATAGGTCATTTAGACTAGTTCACCAAATCAAAGAAAAGTCTGTATCCATTTGTCTGGCCTTGAAGACCCCATATGCTGAAAAGACATCCAGAAAAAACAAGCCAAACCACGTAAACTACATAAGTCAAAGCTTAAGACTCTGTTGCTCCATTGTATTTGGTCATGTAAGTTATCCGTGACCACCTACGGTGCCTAGTCATCTAACAGAGAATATATTTGTCTGCAGACTTTTTATTTATTGCTGTTTGTTAAGTCTTCAAGTGTGGTGTGTGCGTCATTCCTGAAGGGTTGAGCCAATACAGGTAAAAGGAAAAAAAAGTCCCAGCTGCACACTCACCCAAATCTAGAGACTTGTGGTTTGACCAGTAAACAACTTGTTGCCATATTTTTCCTGACTTTGCTAGATCAGCATTAATGTGCATGACGAACCAGCTTGCTGGTCAAAGTTTGCTGATCCAGCAAAAGCTCCCCTGGGGAAATGAATCACTTTGGTGGAGACATCTAATATGCATCTAAATCGGGATCAAACCCACATATTTAAGCAGTGAATGGGCCAATAGCCCAGCCCAGCTAATATCTTTAATGAGTCTTTTCGTATTGTTGAAGCGCAAACCTAACCCAACCCAATCTTGGCTGCCAGTTAAAAGCAGGATTACTCAACTAATCCCTGGAGAAGTGTTGGGCCGCCCTCCCCCATCTCCTGTAGCTGGAGTCTTTTACAGGTGTCTGCCTGCATTTGCATTGATGTAGACCTTGAACGTGGAGCACATAATGTAACGTTTACAAAGAAAACCACAATGCCTGTTGGGGAAACCGATTTGTGATCTCGCTGACATTGCAAAAACTACTTAGTCACTGCACAATGTCTGATGAACTTTGGAGGAGGGCTCCACTTAGAACAAAGTATTAAACACATAAGTAAAAAGATGGTGACTATTTAAACTACTATTTATGGTCAGAACATGACAAACACTTTTTTTTTCATGTTTTTGAATTCTTTACACTTTTCCAGTATTTTTCCTTAACAAAATAGATATCTTAACAGAAAAAACTATTACTTCGTGTCTGCATGTTTTAATGAGTGCTATTGTTTCAAATCACGAAACAGGTTTTTGTTGCCTGACTTTGATGATGCGTATCTCAGCAAAGTTTGCAGCACAGGTTGCAATACAATAGGTTACTTTTTTCTTATTTTAGAAATGCTCATGGACAGTAGCTTTAGTGACAGTGGAAACTAGCTTGAGTTAGGATGCAGATGTACGTTTATGTTCATTAACAAAAACAGTAACATCTGTAAAAACTGTAACAACCTCATTTTATACAATGTCATATTCTTTTTTAATGGTAAATTATTCTAGTTTTATTAGAATTAACCATTGGTCTTCCATAGTAGCATACTTTTAGATCATGCAACCACAGTTAAAACCACACATACAGCACCTCAATACCAGGGGGAACATCTAACTGTATGGTTTCTAGGTATGTGAAAAAAAAAATACATTTAGTATAAATACACAAGCACTATTTAACTTACTGTATTATTCCATACGCCTTTGATACATGAAATGTATACATCATAATATAAAATTTTATAAACCCACATTTCTGCCACAATACCATGGTGCAGTTAGTGTTACTACAGTAAATCCTTGGTAAATGATGGAAATTTGTTCCCGCATAAACATATCGAACATTTATCTAACTCTTGTTATCAATTTATTCAGAATAATAATTATTGCAATTGTTTTATCGCCCAGCACTTTTTGTGTGTATGTGTGTGTTTATGCTATTACTAAAACATGTTAATATTATGATTCAGCTGTGTAAGACTATCGCTATTGGACAGCTTCCAGAACCCCAAAGGCACAGAAAACTGATTTTCCACATGCTTAGGGAAAAGTCATACACTAATACCCTTTCTGTCCAATGTCCTTCAATACAGTTCCTGAACTGCTCTTAGGAATGGAAACTGCACTTCAACATATAACCTGTTGCATTTTTTACGGGTCTCCATGGGCAGTATGATACATTACCAACCAGGTCTGCTCTGAGCATTTGATTATCGCATCTGTGCTCATGTGCGTAAGTGCTTGGGTTTGTACTGTAGGTCTATGAGGTACCACATATGGGTGTGATTTAAGACCTGATGAAAGCAAGCCAAGAGCAAACTTGATATTATCATCAGCGTCATGACCAGCTTGACTCACTCCACTGAGCCGCGGCTTCAAAAATGCGGCATCGAGCTAAATATCTGTGTTTCGGAATACTTGTAATGAAATAAAAACATGTTATTCACAACCTGCTTGAGTGCAAGCATTAATGCATGAACATGACTATTCCTTAACTGCGAAAGCAATAAGTATAAATGGTTCAGAGCTAGTCTCAACACTTTAGGCATGAAATGAGGTGTATATACATTCAATGTTTGTGTTGAGCAAATTGAACAATTGAGTTTAAGTGCTGAACACATGATATTGTAGCTAAATGCGCCCGTGCCAAGACAATTATGAGTGTTGCGGACATATTAATAAAAACATTGCTTCTGAGGCGTCTACGGCTGTTTCAACATTTTTTAAAGGGGGTAAGTAAATTGCACAGCACAGCATTGGGCTAAAGCCTCTTCTTCATCGGACGGAGTCACGTTTGAGGAATACAGCACAGGTGGTTTCATTTTTAACCCTCATATGCGAGACGAAGTATACTTGTGCTGTTCAGTATGTATTCCCGCTCTCTCCATGGACGTGGGCTGTGAGTCCCTTCACCTTTCCCGCTATATCTTGCCAGCAGTAAGACTGGTTGGGGCAGGACTTACCTCGTTATGTGCATTCGATCTCATATCCTCACCTGTTTTCGTCCCGGTGTTGTTGTAAAAAGGCCGTTGAGTCTGCAGATAATCTGGGATGGAGAGAAGGAGGGTAACGGAAGCAAAATTATTGAATCTGACGAGATCTTACTTTGAAGTTGTTTGGGTTCAGCTTTACCTGGGAAAAGAATCGTTGGCAAGAAGACTTTTTGGGCATCACTGTTAGCATTCACCATTCAAACCTGGTATAGTTCATTCTTGAAACACAAATTATTTTAAAACACAAATTCTATTTTTTTTTTTTGTAGAGAGTAGAGAGAGGAGAGCGAGAGTATGAGAGGAGAGAGAGAGAAGAGAGAGGAGGAAGGCGAGATTTCTGCTCTTGCCACCGATAAGTCCAGGAAAACTGAGAGATTTGAAGGTAGAGCTCGCTATAAAAAGGGCCTAAAAATGGGGCATTAAAATACTATCCATATGCAAAAGAGCCAGTTTAAGCCTATGTCAATAATTTAATTTTAACATGTAAATAACTTGAGTTAATTTTTGGACTAAAACTTACGCCTTTAATACAACCAGTTTATCGGGACCAAGCACAGATGGCGTGGCTGTGTTTGGGAAACCATCTTTGGACGAAATATTGCAATTTCACTTCAGAGACTGGTACAGAAATTACACCTGTCATCATTATTACAGTTACATTAAATCATTTTGCAGACGCTTTATCCAACGAACCTTTAGAAATGGGGGAATACATTAAAGCTGATTCTTCTAAAAGAGGCAGACACCTTCAACCAAACCAGTCGCAAAAATATTACTTAAAACAGTGTTCAGAACCAGTCAGAAACTGTGGGTGCAATCAATTACATGTAGGACTTTAAACAGTTTGCATGAGCATTGTGCAAGGGATAAGCCAGCTAATTTGGTTGATGGGGAATTCTTATGTCGAGTGCAATGCGATTGGAAATGAATGGAAATTGGCCTCCATGCTTTCCATAATAATATTCCCAGTTTCCACAATATTCTACAGAACCGGTTCTCCACACCTGTAAAGAAAGAGAGAACTGAATGTTATCATGTTATTATAATCAATAATAGTACAATACAATCAGTCATGCTGTGAAGTGACCGCTGGTTTTTTCCACACCTGTAAAGAAAGAGAGAACAATGCTACACGAAGATAACATAATTAGTCTCAGATCTTTACTTACCTCCTACCAGAGACCAGAAAACCGCACACACAACTTCACCCCCCAGAAACTCTCAGGGTCATGGTGGCCACACCGCATCTCGGCCCCAAGCAGATGGAAGCTCTTGGCCCACCTGAGTGGGACATCACATCTGGTTTGAATTATTGCCACGGATCACAGGTCCCAATGTGGCTCAAATTAGAAAAAAGCCAGGGCGCAGCCCGGTCAGAAAAATTGATTCCTATTCTGACGCAGTGATGATCTAATTTACTCCAACAATTCTTCAGTTACGAAGCCTCGACCAGTAACATCCCACAACACTCTTCCACGCCAACCAACAGACGCCTTCCTGGTGTTTTGCTACAGGCGCCCCTCGACTACAGCGCATTACACAGACACACACACTCCCTCTCAACTTAGATTTGACGTGACCACAGGACACATTGACTGAGTTTTGTGTTGCACTAATATGACATTCATGAGACATCTTATTTTACGTGGTCTTTAGACATAGATAGAATTTGCAAAAACTAACGAAGGAGAATTAACAACAATAATAGGACAAAGCTAGAACAAAGTGTTTAACAAATCAGACATCTTATAGAAAAACAATGGGACTGATTTACTAAAATTTGTCGTGAGATGTTTCTTTATGTTGTACGCCACAGGACAATAGAAAAGAGGGGGGGGGGGCTTCTTTTTTCCAATAATACGCTCTTAGCTTATTGAAAACTTGTTTCTGCCACAGAGAAACATTTAAGAATAATAATTGCGACTTTATCTTGGTGTCCATCTTCGCAAGTATGACTTGAGCGATGAAATAAACTTAGTATAATGAATTTTTTTATAATTTAACAAAATGCAAGATTTAATGTAGGCGGATTACAGTGATATTACGATATATCACGTAGAAATACGGTAGCGGCTTCATGAGGAATTTAGGACGTCTTAACACAATACCGAAGATGTGCTTACTTGGTAAGTGTGGTGTCAGTTGTTCCTAGGTGTTTTTCCGTAAATTTAGGGAATTTATTGTGATTCGTTCGTACGAAAACATTTTCACACAAAAATTTGTTAAAGTTCTTAGTGGAATGAGGACCCAGTGTGACTCGGAGAAAAAATTAAGTTTAAATATTTACAAATACTGGAAAATATTATGTACTATACGTAAATAAACGTGCAATATGCAGAGGAACTCCTAAATGAGTTCAGCAAGCCCAAGTCCTGAGACACAGTGTGATTTCAAACAGTCAAGAGCGCTTCCATCTTGATGAAATTGAGCAATTTGCGAATTGCCTGTTCCTGGAGTGTGTGCTGGGACGTGGGAATTCTGTGTGTGCCTTCAGGATTTCCGAAATGATCCCTATTGCCATTTTATCAGGTAGGCCTAATGAAAGGATCAGTGCGGTATCTGACCCTGTCTGGCGACGGCTGAAAGAGCCCCTCCCACTCAGATAGCCAGCGCTGATATGGCTGAAGCGGATGGTTATCTTAGAGGGAACCCACGGGAAGGAACAAGTACAGACATCACACTCATTCGCTGTTCTCATTCTACTGTGTTTGATAGGGCATCGCGCTTTCCATATGCGGCATCTCTGCCAGATACAACGTAAAAGGGGTAATCTCAACCTCTTGGCTAGCTTGGCATAAAAGTCATGCATAGCATTGGCCAGAAGACTTTATATGGGCTCCGATTGTCTTCAGAACTCTTGGAAACACTCTTAAGAATTCTGATATTACTTAACGGCAACCAATCCAGAACAGTCGTTTCATGTTAGTTCCGTTGAGGGACAAAATGAATTTATGTTTTTAGAATTTCTTTGTCAGAAAAGTTTTGCTCTCTCAAGCTTGCCAACCACCTTCAAGATACTATTGCGTCCATGGTGATTACTTAGCCTTCTTTCACATTCAGTTCTTCTATTCGAGTCGTTCAGCGCCAAAATGAAGAAGTTTGTTTCGAGGATATTTGAAAGCAGTCTGCCAACACCAACTATCCAGAACATGTTTGCTCATCCAGTTCATAACCCTCCTTTAATCGTGGAAAATGCCAGTGGGACAATTTACAACCCTATCTAGGTCCATGGCGATTACATAATAAGTAGGTCGTGGCTCTGAAGGCTTCCGATTATTTGACATGAAAAAGTTCTTTTTAGGGAGTTTGGAACCAATCTTGCAAAGGAAAACTTCTCTGAAAAGTTTGCTCCCCGACTTGTAAACCATCCTTTAAGCTACTATATGGTCCATGGTAATTGAGGTGTGGCTCTTGAACTCCCACCTTCTTTGACAGAGAAAGCTTCTCTGGTTTTATGTTCAGTCTGCACAAGGAGAGAAGTGATGTCAAAACATTAACAGCTGGAGCTGCTGTTAATAGAAATTGTAAGTTGTAATTTCTAAGTAGACGCGGACATTCTTCAAATTTTTTTACCCATTAAGCAAAAACAAAAAAAAGATCTTTCTGTAAGGTAAATCAGGGACCTCATAGTTTGGAAAACACGTATGCAATATGTGAACCACAAAACTGCTTCAAAGTGCTATTCAAGCTTGATGAATATTGGACTTGTGTAATGCATGGCCAAAGTTTTCCCCCTTCATAAGTCGCTTAATCCTAGTGTAGGTGCCTCAACAAACAGCAGATAAGCGTCCTCCCGAGAGCACCTTTCCTCCCGGAGAAACTCCCGACCCAGTCGCGTGGGTCTCGCATGCGCTCCGAATGCTGATAAGTTTCCCATTCATCTTGTCTGCCCCCCTGCCAGCCCAAACCTCTCTTTCACTTCATATTTTGGTGCGTTCCATTGACTTTCTCCTCCTTTAAGGACCGGTCTTTAATTCCAGGGCTCAGGTGTCCAGATAGGCCCTCCAGAGCGTCTTTATTCGGAGCTTATGCGAGTCCGATGGATGGGTTATCTCCGGCCCCCGCAGAGAGTCTGTTAATGGCCGTTTCTATAATGACTGGGCAGCTCACATGTCGTTACCAGGACGTGCCAAACCCGATGATGTCAGGGGAAAAAGACTCAGGGAGCAAGGGAGATTAAAAAGATGAGGGGTGACGATCTGCTTGGGAGAAGAGTGTGTGCTTAAAGGCATAGTTCTACCCAAAAAGATGTTTAAAAAGTGTCTAGGAATCGTTAACCTCCAACGTTGATCTGTTGCTGTCAGAAAGAGCCCGCACGCAGATTGAAGAGTCTGAACGTCAAGAAATGAAACTCAGAAATGCAATGACACAATTCGAATCGTGCGTTCTAGCTGCAGTTCAACATTATATTTAGTTATTTTTCAAATTCCTGACTTGAAATCGCCATTCAGCATAAAAAGTCCAGGATATAAATCCGGATATAGAAAACTCAGGAATCATGAGTTTAAACGTGTAATTCGTAGGTTAATCTCGCTCATACAGTATTTGTATGTTATAAACTCAGAATTGTTAGATGCAAGTATTTTTAATTCCATGGCAGAAATAAGCTTCTCTCTCTATATTTAAAATGTATTAATTTTATCCAAAGCAACTTGCATTGTATGCCATTTTTACACTGCATACACTTCAGTTCATGCATTCATTGGGAATCAAACCCTACAGTGCCATGCTCTACTACTTGGAGCCACAGGAAATATTTTGCTCTCAAAAACAACAAGAGGGTTAGCAACAAGGACATGGAATTTGAATTAGTGGGATGCATGGAAAAGAGGGAAAAAACCCCCCCCCACTGTTAATCGCCATTCTCACCTTCAGATTGTCAGAAACGCAGCGGTCGGGAGGTGAAGGAGGCATACGGGCTCCGGCAGCATTCCCAAAGGGCCTGCGGGGTCGGTTGGCGTTGGCGTCAGTTTGGGACGGCGACAGGTCAGCCACTGAACGGTGCATAACACACTATTACAAGTGATGGGTAATGCTGTGCTTGCTGCACCAGGGTTCTGAGGATTAGATGGGCATTTATTCCTTGAAGCTCACTTAGGAACAAGCGAGCTGCCGGCTATTTTGTCTGTCAGTACCACATCAAGCCATGCGAATGTAAGGGGCCAAACATGAAGTCCTTTCCACACAGCATGTGTGGCTATGCATGTTTATGTGAGTCTCGATAGGAGGAGGCTACTAAAAATCAAAAAATTATATAAAATAATGGGCTTTGGGTTGCATTACGCTCAATGACAAGTGTTTTCTGATCCAGCCAAAGCAATGTCCTCGAAGTTATGATTTCTATCTTTTTGGAGATGTCCTAAAAGAAGAAACTGTTGCCAAAAAAAATTCCAAAAGAAGTTTTTTTTACAGGTGGTTTAGTGTTACACGGTTTCTGCACTGCACTCACAATGCATTGCAACAATACTCGACCTTTTGTCATAATCAGTCATTCTTGTTCACCTTACAAGTTAGCAGCTGCAATGAAAATTTTGATAAAAGAAAAAACATAAAAGATAACACTTGTGCTCATCTGTGCAAGTGAGGCAAACTTCACTGAAACCCTCATGTAGACAAAGCTTTAAAAATAAATTATACTGTATTTAGCAGTATAGTTTGTAGTTGCATTGTGATGTTTAGTATAGTAACAGTAAGAAAAAAAAACTATACAAGTATGATAGTTTAAGAGTTTAAGTGTGTGTATAAAATGAGAGTGCCAATTTAGCATGTCAGTATGCATTACATTAACATTTAGTCATTAAGCGTTAAGTGATTACAAATGAGGAAAATGGAATAGTCTAATTCAAAAATCAACAAAAAGAGCAAATGAGTATACAAGTGTTATAACAAGTTTCAGTTTAGCTTAATGCAGTACACATATAGCAAGGGCTTTTACATAGTATATAATAAATAAAAAAGAAAGAAAACAGATAGAATAGAAGAAAAGAAAGAGCAAGCTAGTGTTAGAGGTCTTTTTTGGTTGTTTACTTGTATAATAAATTGAAAGCCAGATTGAATACAAAAAGATTAGAAAGCTAGTTGTTATTTATTTTATTTTATTGTATGCAAGTAAATTAACACCCAGTGATTAAGTGCTTTTGGCGATTGTGCTGCTGACCAAGCAAGTAATGCAAATGCATTAAGAATAATAGCACTTTAATATGGATAGATAGTTTGGATGTGTGTCTCAAATGATGAACAGAACTTAGTAGCTTAGTTTATAGCAAAAGCTTCAGAATTAATGCAACACAACAAAACTAGGGGCAATGCATCATATATAATTATAGTATAATTCTCCAAGTAATGTTCTCCACACTTCCAAGTAAGTGCCATATGCAACAAAAAACCTTCCTGAAAGCCTCCTATTTTGTGATCTCAATCTCAAATTTGGAACACTTGCTCAGATTTCCATGGTTTGGGGAAGTTTTATTTTAGAACCCCCCCCCCCCCCCCCCCAACAGTTTAGAGTTCAACATGTTTTGTAAAACAATAATTTTGATCTAAAAATAGTGAAATGTTTTTGCATTTTTTCATTTTCTCAGAAACTTCTATGAAAGCTGATGGTTGTGTCGCTTATCGCGTTGGCCGCGCTAGCGACCAAAAAGCTGTGCTGGAAACACCCAACCACACAGACTACAACTGGACGGCAAACGATACACTTGGTGTTGAGAGCGGCACAATGCTTGTGAGAAGAAGACGTGCTGTCTCCATGATCCCAGCAGCTATTAAGAAGGATTAGTCATCACATTTAAAGGGACCTTGAAACCGAAAAACCACAAGATAGTACACGGAGATAAAATGCAGATATACTGAATAGTAAACACGAAGCACAGCACTTGCTTTAGACAAGTATGCAATATCGCAGGTAGAAACGTTGATACCGCTTTCATCACTGGTAAGAGGATATATGGTGTGAGTTGAAACCATTTACGCACGATTAGAATGAATATGGAAAGATCACATAACATTGTACAACAGCCTCTGTCTGTACACGTCACTCGCCTTCTGTTTCACATGCTGTTTTCACTCACTTTTGCTTTCCAATCTCGGCGGCACTGCACTCGTTTCGGCTAAATTGAAAATCCAAATCAGAGCCTTCCACTCTCGCTTGATGGCCCAGACAGTACTCAAGATAGCTGAAGCACGCCACAGAGATGGCTGGTGTGAGCCGAAACTTGAGAGGAACACAATCAACAAAATAGCTCGACAGTCCCTAGTCATCGGCCCGACGATGGCAACCTCGGCCCATCACTCTGGCCCGATCATCGGCTTGGTGGTCCAGGGCTTTTGTAGGAAACATGAGTTTGGTGTTGCTTAAAAGGATGAGAAAAATCTCCGTGTGTACAGTCACTGCAATAGAAACATTATAACAAAAGATAATCTGGCTGCGAAAATCTCTGACTTCATTCTCGCAATTGGCAAGTATAAAAATTCGCGAATTGAGTGATAAAAAATTCACACCAACCCTAGTGCAGGTAACGCAATAATGGACAAGAATTGTGACAGATATAAATCGTGGTTCATCAGCAGTGGGTTGGTGCGCTGTTGTTTTGTGTTGTTTTTAGTACTTTGTTTAAAACCCTGGGTGTTGTGTTTGTGGCTGATTCATTGATGTCCTGCGACATCAGAAAAGAACTCATGAACATTAGAGCTACAGTCCCTATAGCTGATTTATTTTCCATGGTTCATCAACACATCCATGAATGATTTCTGGACATCCTGGTCAAAGGTGCGCTCATCTTTGCGTGTAGCAGTGAAAACGCCGGAAGAGAGGAGAAGCGTGCACGGTGCGACTTTGGGCGACGTGGCGCACCTCCGACCGACGCAGACATCGTGACACACGCTACCCAGTGGAATATTTCATTCCAATGTGGGTTAATTGTGCAACAAAATGGACGAACTTCAGCTACTGGTAGGAAAAACTGAGAGACTTTTCTTCATCCTCAAGTCCTGTGCTCCACTGAGCAACATTGCTGGATGGTGGAGTTGCTATAGTGGACTCCCCCTGTGCTGCAGCTGGCAGGATGTGTCCAACTCACCTTCACAAGAGCAGGATCACTGCGAGCGGCGATCGAGTCAGGAAAATACGAAAAGGCGGAGGAACTGGTTTTATACAGTGGATGGTGCACACTGATTTTGACAGTTGTTAACCAGTACTGATCTCCCTGATCTGGAGTCATTTTTCTTAACTGCACTTTCAAGAGACCAGATCACACATCATCCCTGTTCCCCAAAAACCCAGGGATCACAGGTATAAACCTGACCTACAGACCGTCGTGTTTGATATCGGTAGTAATGAAGTCATTTAAGGCCCCTTGTGTTGTCCCACCTCAAGTCCATCACAGACCCTCTCCTGGAACCCCGGCAGTTTTCCCTACAGAGAAAATTTTTCCTTCAAGCACCTGGACTCCCCAGGAACCTACACCAGGATCTTGTTTGTGGACTCTCAGCTCTGTGTTCACTACAATCATTACCAGCTCTGTTACAGGACAAGCTCTGCCAGCTGAATATGCCTGATTCCACCTTCATAGACTTCCTGTCTGACAGGTGCAGCATGTGAGAATGGGAAAACATGCTTCTGGACCCCGAACCATCAGTACTGTCTCCCCTCAAGGCTGTGTTCTTTCTCCTCTCCTCTTCTCCCTGTACACCAACAGCTGCACCTCCAGTAACGAGTCTATCAAACTACTGAAGTTTGCGGATGACACCACCCTCATTGGGCTCATCTCTGATGGGGATTGAGGTGCCTGCTTATAGGTGGGAGATTGACCATCTGGTGACCTAGTGCAATCAGCACAACCTGGAGCTCAATGCTGTAAAAACAGTGGAGATGGTGATTGACTTCAGGAAAAACCCATCCCTACCTGCCCCCATTATCCTGTGTAACTCCTCAGTAGAAACTGTGGATTCTGTCTGCTTCCTGGGCACCATCATCACCCAGGACCTCAAGTGGGAGTTCAACATCAGCTCTCTAATTAAAAAAGCACAGCAGAGGATGTACTTCCTGAGGCAGCTGAAGAAGTTTAACCTGCCAAAGACAATGATGGTTCACTTCTACACTTCCATCGAGTCCATTCTCATCACCTCCATCACCATCTGGTTTACTGCTGCCACTGCCAAAGACAAAGGCCGACCGCAACGTGTCATCTGCTCTGCTGAGAAGGTAATCGGATGCAACCTTCCATCTCTTCAAGATCTGTACACTTCCAGGATCCTAAAGTGGGTGGTTAAGATTGTGGCTGACACTTCTCAACCTGGACACAAACTTTTTGATGCACTCCCATCTGGCAGAAGACTGCAGTCCATCAGGACCAGGACCTCAATGAGTAACATAATAAATACACAGTATAAAAAAAAATAAAAAAAATAACAGTAGGCAAACAATCTACAGCTTCCACTGATTCTGAAATGTGCATTCAGTGGACACTGTCCCATAAGGCCCCCAACTGCTCCTAGGGGCGCACAGCAGCATAAATGATACCCACTGCTTCCGGGTGTGTGTTCATGGTGTGTGTGTGTTCACTGCTGTTTGTTTGCACTTTGGATGGGTTAAATGCAGGGTCACCATACTTGGTTGTATGTCACTTTCACTTTTACTTTTTCACTTTCAAAAACAGTTTCTTTCCATCCACAACTGTCCTTATCAACAATACCCATGACCCATCAGGGCTTCTTACTCACACCCATGGACATTACACTTGACACTAAAAAAATAAAGCTAAACAAAAAATAAACACCCACACACACACGTTGGTTCACTAGTGTTACATTAACACAACCACACATATAGAAATACAGTACTTGGCAATAAACGTGATTCTAGGGGGGAAGGATAACGAAAAGGCAACGAACACACATAGAAAAAGTCAGAATTATGAGATTAAACTCGAAAATTGCAAGAAAAAAAAGGTTAGAATTTAAGCTCAAAATTTTTTTTCAGAGTATTGCGTGTCTACATCTCATAGTTCTGACTAATTTGCAAATGTGTGTTATTAAGTCAGAATTGCGAGAAATAATGTTGCTTTTGTGAGTTTATCTCTCATAAGCTCTGAGAGATCACAATTACTGACATTAATAACAGTCCCACCATTTGTCTTTGTCTTTTTTTTCTTTTTCTTATATTGTAATTTTTTTGTTTTTTTGTATTTTTGCAAATTTAAAATTGGAGGGAAATGGGCATCTATAGGACTCCAGTTCCCCAATTTTGTAGCTGGCCAAGTGCCTGTTATTGCGCACTCATTCAGAAAAACAATAGCTGATACACTGCAGTACGCAGACTGATAAGCAGAAAGAAAACTAGCAATAAAATCTAATAAAAATATTTGAGTCTGAGTATTTGACTCCAGAAGGCCTGCAGCTTTGCAAAACTAAATCATGACACACATGAGCACATGAGAGAGACACGCACTGTCACCCAGCATGATGGGAGCAATGTTGGAAAGTCTGCTGGTGTCGTCTACAGTCCAAAAAAAAACACTGAGACAAAAGCCGGGTGCCTATTCTGAAAGATCTCACAGCGTACAAAGAAACTCCCTGTTAAAGGCCTTAAAGTTCTTTGTTTTCCCAACTCACAATCGCAGGTTTAATGACCTTTTTGTCCTCCTCACTTGCAAATAAACAGAAGGAAAGTAAGAGATACAAACAAAGAGTTGTTCGCAACAATCAGGAATTGCGTATCTTTACAATGTGCCAGCCACAAGAGTGTGAAATTACTTACTCCATTCAAGGAGAAAGTAAACACAGAAGTCCATTTGTGAAGAGGACACACGCACCAAAATGTTCAGTTTAACAAACTAATACATATGTTAACACCCTCCACATTTCAGCACCCATCCATTTCGTAGAATCGTTTGAAGGGACAATACTATAGAAATGAAACTTGGATTATATTTCTAGAGTAGTCAATCGTGCTTGTATAGTAGTAGTATAGATTTTACTAGCCCTCTGTAAAAGAAGCTTAACATCCAGCCATTATTGTCAAAAGAAATCGCACAACCAAAAAAAGGTGAGTACACAACCTACAGCCGCATTATCCTATTCATCATGTTCATGTTTTTGTCTGCGTGACAGGACGACATATAAATTGTGTGTATATTGTATTAGAGACAGGTTAAGATTTGGTGCTTTGAGTTAACAATTCTCTCATACGGACCACTGGATGCTCAAACATGAGGCACCTCATGGCAACGAAATCTCTGAGGATTTAAGAATTATGGCGAATGGTTGCTCTTCCACAAAGATGGCCTAGGCGATAAAGAAGATCGGTAAGACACCCTGAAACCTGAGTTGCAGTACAGTGGCCAGGCGTCAATACAGAGGTTTTCCCAGATGGATTCCACTCGGAACAGGCCTTGCAAGGGTCAATCAAAGAAGTCGAGTCCTCGTGCTGTGCATTAGGTGCGGAAGCTGGCTTCAAAAAACAGACGTATGAGTGCTGCCGGCATTACTTTAGAGGTTGCAGAAGTGGAAGGTCAGCTTGTCAGTGCTCAGACCATAGGCCACACACTGCAACAAGTCAGTTTGCATGGCTATCACCCCAGAAGGAAGCCTCTTCAGAAGCTGGCTCGTAAGAAAGCCCGCAAACAGTTTGCTGAAGACAACCTGTCCAAGAGCAAGAATTACTGGAACCATGTCCTGTGGTCGATTGAGACTCAGATTAAACGTTGCCAGAAGCTGGGTGACAGCAGCATGTGTGGCGACAACCTTGGGCGAGGAGTACCAAGACCAACTGCTTGTCTTGCCTACAGAAAAACATGGTGGTGGTAGCATCATGGTCTGGAGCTGCATGAGTGCGGTTGGTTGCTGCGGAGCTCCGCCTTCGTTGTGGCGGGAAACAATGGATTCCACAAATGTACTTGTGACATTCTGACAGCAGAACATAATGCCCTCCCTTCAGCAACTGGGCAGAAACGGCAGGAAGTTTTGACGACCCCACACACACTGCCAACGATGGAAACTGCTTTGCTGAGGAAGCTGAAGGGGAGTGGCGTGGCCAAGTATGTCTCCAGACCTGAACCCCTATAAGCAGAGGGCAGGGGCGGGAGCAGAAGCACCATGCTGCCTAAATCCAGCTAGCTGTACTGTGATGTCGATTATGGAGGGTAGAAGAGGATCCAGAAAGCAATTTTTTCTCGTGCACGAATCTGGTGAATTCCATGCCCAGGTGGTTTTAGGCAGTGCTAGCTAAAACAATGGTGCTCACACAAGAAATATTTGACACTTTGGACACCGGTTGTTGACATGTTCACTTGAGGGTGTACTTCACTTTTGTTGCCAGCTATATTGACAATAATGGGCTGGATGTTAAGTTATTTTCAGAGGATAGAAAAATATATAGCCGCCCTACATAGCAAGCACACATGACTACTCTACAATATATCCAAGTTTAATTTCTATAGTATTGTCCCTATCAGAAGATTTAGTTAAAATGGGGTTCCGAAATATGAGGGGTGTACTCACTTTTGTGAGATACTGTATATATGTACTCACTTTTGTGAGATACTGTATATATAGGGTATATATAGGGTGCGAAAAAAATTTCACAGGCATCAGTCATGCAAAGGTTTAGGCCACAGCACTAATTAGCCACTGATAATTGGTAGGGAGTCTATTGACGGGAGAGAATCTGGGCTTTGTGTTCAGCACTCCTCTTCTCCACAGTGACACATTTCAGTCGTGTTAGGCTGCTTATCTGCATCAGTGCTTTCATTTACTATCAAACTCAAGTAACAAGAAGCTCATGATTCGCCAAATGAGCTGGGATCACTTGAGAACTACTGCTGGTGACTTTTCAAGCAGTGCAGCAAAACAAGACGTGCAAGAAGAAAGATGTCATTCAGATGCATCTCTGCCAAATGTCAAAGAAACCAAGCAACAGCTGATGCATTTTCCTGTTGGAAGTTGGGGAAGGGGACTATCAACAAAGGCCTCAAAAAACATAAATTAGGACCAGAAAAAGTATGCAAGCATATAAATGCAGATTGTTTAAGTTTTAAGTAAGAGTTTTAAACACAGCACAAAAAGTATTTACATAGAAATCACAATCGAAGGAATATGTTCATGTTGTGTCTTGCACAGATAATAGAATTTAAAATGAAGTGCTCATTTATGCCATTTTATATCCAAAAAACCCAGGATGGACAGTCATTTTTTTTTTTCATTTGATATATTTTTTGTTTTTATTTTTATTTTTTTTTATTTTTTTTATTTTTGTTTTTGATTAGTTTTCATTTTTGGCCTTTGTGTGTGCGTGTTTTTTTTATTTATATTTTATTTTTTTTTTTTTTTTTTAGTATTTTTATGTGATTTTGTCTTATTATTATTTTGTTATTATTTTTATTTTTTAATTTTGTTTTTAGTGATTTTTTTTATTTAAAGTTGAATTTTTTTTTTTTTAAGTTTAGGTTGTTCATTCAATATGTATATTTAACTTTATTTCAGTTTTTTTTCAACAGTTGTAATTTTAGTTAACACTAAAAAATTGCATCCCAATTTCTGAATCTGAAACCAAAGCAGGCCAGTGTAATTTTACTATTATTTACCATTATAGTATTTTCTAATTAAAAATTTATTTATATATCAAATTTAAGTTAATTTTAATTTTAGTTTCAGATTTTGTAATTTTATGATGTTGCCTTTGTTTGTATTTTTATATTTATAATTTATTTTTTTACTTTAGTTTTAGTTGTACTAATTTGAATACTTCAACTTAATTAAAAAACAACAACTTTATTTTGAATTGAATAGTTTCCTTGGCAACTTAATGAAATAAGCTAAAGTTGCTAATTTAATATTTGTATTTTTATTTAAACGTTATTTAAATTAAGCCCCAAAAAAATAATTTAGCCGGTTAGTTTTAAGTTTAGTTTGAGGATAACAATAACAAGTCTGAAGCTGCTGGTTACTAAAACCTCATCAAAGAAAGAAAAAACTACTGAAACAATATCTTATAGTTTATTTCAACACGAAATGAAAAAATTTTGTTGATTGTTTTAAAATTTGAATTGTTGGGGAAAAGTTTTTTTTTTTTTTTTTTTTTTTTTTTTTTTTGTTTTTTTTTTTTTTTTTGTGTGTGTGTGTGTACGTGTGCAGTCGAGACGCCACTTTGTGCAAATCACATCCAGATACGTATCCGATTTCTGAAATCCGTATGGGATCTGTTTTCTATTTGTGTTGACAACATGAAAACTTTATTCAAAGAACAAAGAATAAATAACCTAGAGCCAGGCAGAGAGGGTGGGAGGCTGTTTTGATATCCCACTGATTTTAAATTACACCAATCTAAACGAGGGGGAATTCCATAAAGTGATGAATTACAAGATAAAGTGGAAAGTGGTTTCAGACCTCCATCAGGGATGCGCGGACATTCCCGTCGTCTCTGGGTGGCATGGGTCACTTAGCCAAAGTTTCCATTGAAAAAACACCTGGAAAGTCCGGTAGCCAAAGTTTGAATTAAGCCTCTGCTTGAGTAGGTGTTTGAGGAACAAAGACAGACACCAGAGATCATCTGGAGCAGGAGCTTTATCACAAACATCACAGAAACACATCAGACGCTTCTCATTGCTGATCTGTTCCTAAACCTAGTTAACTGCCATGATGTCTACATAGGGAACTACTGTACTAAAGTAACATCCTGACTCGTATGGAGCCTCAAAAGTGAAGTATTCTAAAAAAACATCATGTAAAGTGCGCAGGTGACTCGAATTGCTCTCTGATTTATATTAACATGCATTTAAAATAATGTACACACAAATACTTGGTACAATAGTCATTTAAAATTAGATTAAAAAGAAAACCATTTTTACTGATATTTTTTTTCCTTCTTCTTAATTTGTAATGAGAAGGGCTTTATAAATGGCTGCTGTCAACATATTTGTGAACAAAATAAAAACTGCATTGTTTAATGGTTAATAACATTTAGACAAGCAAAAACAAAACAAGACCACAAATATTACTAATTGTTATTGTAAGTTGTACTGTAAAATAAAATTATTATTATTATCATTTCATTTTTCTTAAATATTTTTATTACACAGTGAAAACATTACACTAGTATTTCACTAGTATATTTTTGCTGTAGTAATAATAATGATCAAAAATTATAATAATACTAATAATAATAATAATTTTTTTATTATTATATTGAAATGCAAATCACAAAATTTTGGGCCAGATTGTCCAGTCAAGCACAGCAAACCTGCCTGTTTTTTTTTTTCCTTTTTTTTTTTTTTTTTGCATTTTAAAATCAGAATTGCAATTTTATTTCCATAAAAAAAAGAAAAAAAAAAAGTCAATACATTTCTTTTCCCCAAACCTTGCCAGCCCCAGCACATATGACGTCTAGATAGAGAACTTGCTAAGTTTTGGAACAGAGCATATTTGTGTGTGTGTGTGTGTGTGTGTGTGTGTGTGTGTGTGTGTGTGTGTGTGTGTGTGTGTTTTGTGTGTGTGTGTGGTGTGTGTGTGGTGTGTTGTCGTGTGTGTGGTGTGTGTGTGTGGGTGTGTCTGTGTGGTGTGTGTGTGTGGTTGTGTGTGGTGTGTGTGGTGTGTTTGTGGTGTGCGTGTGTCGCTCGCTCAAGGCCCAAGCATGCAGTCACGTCTGGAGGTTCGAGTGGTACTTTCTCTTGATGTTCTAAATAGGTGTCATTACTTCATGACCTGTGGAACCTCTCTTAACCTCGTGGGTTGAGGTCAGAGGTCAACCACTTCACTCTGTAGTTGCGAGTGTTGAGCTGGAGAGTCACAGAACAGAGAGATCACTGATATAAAACTCCAATATTCAGTCAGACGCTGAGTCACACCACACACGTTTAACATTACTTCTGAGAGACCCAAAACACAGCTATCACCTCACCAAAAAAAAATGTTCCTTGATGCTTCCTGCTCCAGACTACCCGAACACTAAATAATCCTCTCAGTACTGTGGTAAGTGATCTGCTCTATGACACTCTTTTATAGGATATCCAACCTATTATGGACACTAGCCATCATGTCATCGTGTCCCACTAACACCATATAGTACCACTTACGTTAGTGTATAACGCCATATAAACCTATAGATGTCATAATTAATCAAACCAAATTAAGCACCCACAGTGCCGTGTGTCCAATTAACTATTGGGCTTTTACCACTCGGCTTTGTACAATGTGTAAAGAATGATTTGTAAGTTTCCACACATGGAGATAAGGTTAATAAAATTATTTGTGACTTTTTTATCTTACAGTTGTCTTTTTTTCTCAGTCAGAAAGGAAAAATTTCTCAAAAATGCTAGCTATAAAACTCAGAAATATGAATGTTTAATTTAAGTTTATCCCGCAATTTTAAGTTTATATCTCGCAATTCTGAGTATATTATCCTCGCAATTCTGAGTTTATCAATTTCGGAGTATATCTCGTCAATTCTGAGATATATCTCGCAATCTGAGTTTATATCTCGCAATTCTGAGTTTATATCTCGCAATTCTGAGTTTATCAATTCTGGAGTTTATATCTCGCAATCTGAGTTTATATCTCGCGCATTCTGAGTTTATATCTCGCATTTTGAGTTTATCATTCTGAGTTTATATCCTCGCAAGATTCTGAGTTTATCAATTTGAGTATATATCTCGCAATCTGAGTATATATCTCGCAATTCTGAGTTTATATCTCGCAATTCTGAGGTTTATCAATTTTGAGTATATAATCTCGCGCATTCTTCTGAGTTTATCAATCTGAGTATATATCTCGCAATTCTGAGTTTATATCTCACATTCTGAGTTTATCAATTCTGAGGTTTATCAATTTTGGTATATATATCTCGCAATTCTGAGTTTATTCAATTTTGAGTATATATCTCGCAATTCTGAGTTTATCAATTTCTGAGTTTATATCTCGCAATTTTGAATTTATCAATATCTAGTATATCTGAGTATATATTCGCAATTCTGAGTTTATCAATTTTGATTATATATATTTCGCAATTCTGAGTTTTATGCAATTCTGCGGTATATATCGCCTGTCCGCATTCTGAGTTTATAGCTCACAATTCTGAGTTTATTATTCAATTCTGAGTTTATCAATTTGGTGTATATATCTCACCCAATTCTGAGTTTTATCAATTTGAGTATATATCTCCGCAATCTGAGTTTATATATCTCGCAATTCTGCGTTTATCCAATTTTGGAGTATATATCTCGCAATTCTGAGTTTATCAATTCTGAGTATATATCTCGCAATTCTGAGTTTATATCTCACAATTCTGAGTTTATCAATTTTGTGTATATATCTCACAATTCTGAGTTTATCAATTTTGTGTATATATCTCGCAATTCTGAGTTTATCAATTCTGAGTTTATATCTCGCAATTCTGAGTTTATATCTCGCAATTCTGAGTTTATCAATTTTGAGTATATATCTCGCATTCTGAGTTTATCAATTCTGAGTATATACTATCTCGCAATTCTGAGTTTATATCTCACACAATTCTGAGATTTATCAATTTTGCACGAGTATATATCTCACAATTCTGAGTTTATCAATTTTGAGTATATACTAGGATGATGCAGTGTAGGCTTATCTGTGCCAATCTTGCCTGAATTATTCTTTCTCCCTCGCAATTCTGAGTTTATCAATTCTGAGTATATCACAATTCGCAAAGTATATATCTTCTGTTTATATCTCGCAATTCTGAGTTTATCAATTTTTGAGTATATATCTCGCAATTCTGAGTTTATCAATTCTGAGTATATATCTCGCAATTCTGAGTTTATATCTCACAATTCTGAGTTTATCAATTCTGAGTTTATCAATTTTGAGTATATATCTCGCAATTCTGAGTTTATCCATTTTGAGTTTATATCTCGCAATTCTGAGTTTATATCTCGCAATTCTGAGTTTATCAATTCTGAGTATATATCTCGCAATTCTGAGTATATATCTCGCAATTCTGAGTTTATCAATTCTGAGTATATATCTCGCAATTCTGAGTTTATCAATTCTGAGTATATATCTCGCAATTCTGAGTTTATATCTCACAATTCTGAGTTTATCAATTCTGAGTTTATCAATTTTGAGTATATATCTCACAATTCTGAGTTTATCAATTTTGAGTATATATCTCGCAATTCTGAGTTTATATCTCGCAATTCTGAGTTTATCAATTCTGAGTTTATATCTAGCAATTCTGAGTTTATCAATTTTGAGTATATATCTCGCAATTCTGAGTTTATCAATTCTGAGTATATATCTCGCAATTCTGAGTTTATATCTCGCAATTCTGAGTTTATCAATTTTGAGTATGTATCTCGCAATCGGAGTTTATATCTCGCAATTCTGAGTTATCAATTCTGAGTTTATGAATTTTGAGTATATATCTCACAATTTTCTGAGTTTTATCAATTCTGAGTATATATCTTCGCAATTCTGAGTTTATATCTCGCAATTCTGAGTTTATCAATTTTGAGTATATATCTCGCAATTCTGTGCTTATCAATTTTGAGTATATATCTCACAATTCTGAGTTTATCAATTTTGAGTATATATCTCGCATTCTGAGTTTATATCTCGCAATTCTGAGTTTATCAATTCTGAGGTTTAATCTAGCAATTCTGAGTTTATCAATTTTGAGTATATATCTCGCAATTCTGAGTTTATCAATTCCGAGTATATATCTCGCAATTCTGAGTTTATATCTCGCAATTCTGAGTTTATCAATTTTGAGTATATATCTCGCAATTCTGAGTTTATATCTCGCAATTTTGAGTTTATCAATTCTGAGTTTATGAATTTTGAGTATATATCTCACAATTCTGAGTTTATCAATTCTGAGTATATATCTCGCAATTCTGAGTTTATATCTCGCAATTCTGAGTTTATCATTTTGAGTATATATCTCGCAATTCTGAGATTTATCCATTTTGAGTTTATATCTCGCAATCTGAGTTTATCAATTTTGAGTATATATCTCGCAATTCTGAGTTTATCCATTTTGAGTTTATATCTCGCAA
Source organism: Cyprinus carpio (assembly GCF_018340385.1). Lineage (NCBI taxonomy): Eukaryota > Metazoa > Chordata > Actinopteri > Cypriniformes > Cyprinidae > Cyprinus > Cyprinus carpio. The sequence goes on from NC_056621.1 coordinate 2,002,350, forward strand.
TTCTGAGTTTATCAATTTTGAGTATATATGAAAGTGAAAGTGACGTGACATTCAGCCAAGTATGGTGACCCATACTCAGAATTTGTGCTCTGCATTTAACCCATCCGAAGTGCACACACACAGAGCAGTGAACACACACACACTGTGAACACACCACCCGGAGCAGTGGGCAGCCATTTATGCTGCGGCGCCCGGGGAGCAGTTGGGGTTCAGTGCCTTGCTCAAGGGCACCTGAGTCGTGGTATCTCTCAATTGTGAGTTTATATCTCGCAAATTCTGAGTTTATCAATTTTGAGTATATCTCGCAATTCTGAGTTTATATCTCGCAATTCTGAGTTTATTAGTTTTGAGTTTATATCTCGCAATTCTTAGTTTATATCTCGCAATTCTGAGTTTATCAATTTGAGTATATATCTCGCAATTTCTGAGTTTATCAATTTTGAGTTTATATCTCGCAATTCTGAGTTTATATCTCACAATTCTGAGTTTATCAATTTTGAGTATATATCTCGCAATTCTGAGTTTATATCTCGCAATTCTGAGTTTATCAATTATGAGTATATATCTCGCAATTCTGAGTTTATCAATTATAAGTATATATCTCGCAATTCTGAGTTTATATCTCGCCAATTCTGAGTTTATATCTCGCAATTCTAAACCTTTTATTTATATTTATTTATTACTCTCTTAGTCTTCTTCAACCTCAAAATTTCACATTTTATCAGTGCGTTTACTTACTAATTAATTGTGAAATTTACTAGCAATATCTACAATTTCTATTACTAGAGTGAAAATTGCTGCTACACCAAATATTTTTTCAGTATGTAATGTCAAAAAAAAAAAAAAAAGTTCATAATTGCAACTGGGACACCATCTGAGATGATCAGTTAAAGATCTACGAGCCGAAAGTCACAAACAATCAAGCATCATAAAACCCCAAAATAGTTTGCCAAAGGTCTCAGGTCAGCAGTGAAAGCCTCAGGTGTGTCTTCCTGTTTATCTGTCTCACATCTCACATTTGTGATCGGGAACGGATGGGGATGAGCAAATAAACCAGATAACATCTACACACCCTCAGTGAAACAATGTTGAACGGGAACCTTAGGCCCTGGGACGCAGATGGAGATCTGTCTGGAGACTCACGTTATCTCTGCTCTAATATTAAACACAACTTGTCTTCCTCATGTCATCTGTGTCAGTTCTCTGATCGATATTTCCTCTTTTGAAGTCAGCGCTGAGCTGTCCTGAAAAACAGAAACTCAGACACATGCTAAGCTGATATAAACATATTTATCAGCTACATATTCATCCTGAGAAGGTGATAATTTTTTTTTTTGATGTTGTTGTTCATAAAAAATACATTAATCACTCTCATGTAGATCTAAACCCATAGCCATGTGTTTATATTTGGCATCATTAATGAAAATTAATTGGAGAATAATTAATGCTGCATGCATGTATTAATGTTAACTTTAGATTAAATTTAAGCAAAGCTATATGTACTTTAACCCTCATAACGCATTCAAAATCTGTACACCATTTGCACCAGAAGAATTGTTATTTTATAAGAGTCATAACTTAATATTTTTTTAACTAAAACCATATTTTGTCTGATCAGCAGCTTCTAACGATACCGTTTATTTCTGCATTTAACCCATTTTGATTAATTAAGAAATGTAGAAATTCTTTGAAATTTCACATGAATCACACCAAAAAAATATACATTAATCATTGTTTAAAATTTATAAGAATATATAATCTGAGTATTAACTAAATTGGAATGAATGGAATTTAATTAAATAATTTTAATTTATTTATATTTCAAATGGTTATATTTCTTAAAATATAATAAAAAAAATCTGGAAAATAAATAAATAAATAAATAAATGGTGTGTATTTTGAGGGTCTTGAAGCATATGTTCTTTCAATAAAAAGGTTACTTTTTTAAAAACTTATTTTTAACGTTACATAACATTAATACTAACAAGCTCTAATAAAATGCTCTTGAATTACAATTTATAAATGGAGGAAAATACAACTACAGGTATCTATTTCGATAAAACTTATATTAACATTGCAGTCAAAACGTGCTGAAATTTAAAAGGGGTTTAATCGATTAATTTAAATGAAAATATCTCAAGATTTACGTAATTGGAAAGCTTTAGCGGAAGGAAAGATTTTCAGTGAATAGCAGCTTAAAGTTTTAAGATCACTGAGCGTCCGTCAAAATTATTAGGCTGAATGCTTTAAAACTTCAAAAACAGCATGTCGGCAGTGGTGGGAAGATTGCTATGCTGTTAATTGAAGAGTACATCTAAAGAAAGTTGAGTTTTGGACCTGGATGTGTCACTCAAACAAACACGGCAGCGTGAGCGTCAGGAAAGAGTAGATTACAGGGACGTGGATTATATACACGCCAAACTCTCAGGATGAAAAGCACACGCTGCACTGCTTTGACAGTCTGAGCTGTAAATGTTCTACATATAGAATCTCACAGGGGCTCATTTACTGAATCGTTTAGCATGTTAAAACTGTTTTAGCAAACTGAAGGGTAAACATGAGCATGCCACTTTATTTTAGCTGATTTATTTTAAGATGGATTCAAGACAAAAAAGGGAATAAATTTGCAGATGTTCTTGAATACATATGTTAAGAAGGACATAAAGTCTGATTTTGTTACTGAATTCTTACGACAGATGAAACAAAGGTATCCAGTGATGTTAGATTAGACTTTGATCATTTTTTTCTGAAAGAATGAATCTTATGAAGAAATGTTTTCTCCACAGAAATCAAAAGAAAAGAAATTATATTATAATATATAGATATATATAGATATATATATATATATATATAGATATATATATATATATATATATATATCTATTAATATATCTATATATATATATATATAAAATCTTGTATTTACATAAATATCTAAAAAAACTAGTAACAAACAATTTAAATTATTAATACCACAAAATAATATTTATTAAAATGATGAAATTCTTCATGTGAAACAATTTTAATTTTCAAATATATTTAATAAAATATACTTATAAAATTACATAATATATTTCAATACATTTATTCATAAGATTAAAATATAAAATACAAAACATAAAATAAAAAATTAAAAAAATCATTAAAAAATAATTTTTATCACCATAATACAGTAACAAAAATTTCTGGACACAATTTTTTTATTACTAAATGTGCATAAATTTCATTCACTATGACAAATGCTGCTATGAACTATAAATAGTTTATGCTTAAAATTATACATACTTTTAAAGCATTACTGTAATAAGCTTTCAAGGTAAAAAAAGATTAAGTCTCATAAAAATGCCAAACAGGCAGAATTTTCTTTATGCAAAATATAATTTTTGTTTTTTGAAAAAAGAAATGAAAAATTATACAAATATTTTTAAAATATTAAACAAATTATTATATAACAAATTATTATTAACATAATTAAAACATTATATACTTTAAGCATTAATGAACTTTATTAGGTTAAATGTTTAATCCTCATAAAAAGTTTCACCAAAAGAGTAAAAAAATTCACCAAAAGAGTTATATATATATATATATATATATATATATATATATATATATATATATATATATAATATATATATATAAAGGCCTTAGAAATAGGCTTAATTTATTTTATGCAAAATATAATTTATAATTTTGTAGTAAAATGTGACCCTAATATGTTCTTGATGACACTGCTTGTGAGACTCACCCAAGAGCTTGTTTAAATAAAGATCACAGAAAGGGCTGAACTAGCATGAGTTTTGCTCTCTTGCTCTGTGTACTCGTGGTGGAATAGTTGGCGCTAACAGTAGGAGGTGTATAAACCACTTAAAGATCCGGCGTAGTGGAATAATCAGATTGTGACATTGGCTCTCGTCAGCGCTAAACGTGGGCCGCTGAGGCTGCTGTGCGGAGGCCCGTGTTGTTTATAGCAGCAAATGACTCTTTTAGACGACGGGGCGTCTCCTCAGCTCAACTGCCCTCAGCCTTCCGCTCGCTGGGAATTTTTGCTCTCACGCTTTTTCCACTCCACCTCCTCTGGGAAATTACAGAATCCTGACATTCCATCGGGATACAGCCAGGATCAGAATGACTCTATCAGCACGGATTTCTCCGTAAAAGGACACAGCGGAGGTCTCCTTTTCCAAACCAGGCTTATCAAAACTAAAACCAAATTATAGCCTACATATAGAATTGTCAAAAATCATCAACTGGATTAAAATAAAATATAAAAAAATACTTTAATTTCAGCTAGTTGCTAAGATTTTAGTTTTAGCTAGTTGCAACATTTCTCATTTTTATTTAGTTCAACTTGATGTGCTTAAAAATAACTAAAACTGAAATAAAAATGAATACAAATTATATAGATGTAAAAATAATAAGAAGAAATATAGTAAAACTTTAAAACTTAAAAATTAATAAAAACTTTACCAACTAGAAAAACGACAAAAGCAAAATTACTAATAATTTTAATAAAAGTTTAATAAAAATGAATTAAAAAATTACAACACAGCAAAATTAGGAAAACGTTAAAACTTAATATATAATATATTTTTACATCTATATAATTTGTATTCATTTTTATTTCAGTTTTAGATAAAGTTTTGTTTTTGTAATTGTTTGTAGTTTTCATATTTATTTAGTTTTTTTAAGTTTTAAAGTTTTCTTAATTTTGTGTTGTAATTTTTAGTTTTTTTTTTGTTTGTTTTTTTACCTCTATAGTTTTTATTTATGTTAATTAATTTATGTAAATGTTTTAGTAATTTTGTGATATTGTCATTTTATTCAAATTCTTTTGCTGCCTATATAGTTTTTATTCTTTTTTTTCTTTCTGTTTTTTTTGGGGGGGGAGTTTGTATATATATTTATTAAAACTTAACTGTATATATATGAATTAAAACTTAAAAATGGATATGCATTATATTAATCAAAAACTACTACAAAAATAAATTTAACTAAAATGAAGGTTAACTAACTACAAGTTTAAATTAAAATAGAAAAGGTAAAAGACAAAAACTAATTCAAAAATAATAGAAAACTGAATGAACAGAGTCTGGATTACATGCTTCTCTGCTCATTAGCGTGCAGGATTGGGGTCGAGCGCTAACGATGCCACACAAGCTGGCCTGTTGTTTGTGGATCAGGAGACGTGGCATTAGGGTGCAGCGATGTTGCTTGAGGTTCAGTACCACACACCGTGACTGAACCCCGTCTACCCTCTCTGAGGTGGGCAGAAACGGGTCAGTGTTTGTCTGCATTATGTGCTTGTGCTAGCTCAAAACTCACCTTAAACACTTTACATAATTAATCCCAATATAACATTCACATTTTCATAATGCCAACATGTTTGTCTGTATAACAACACAATTTTTGATGGATCCGATGTTTGCTATCTTTAGCAGGACCTTCTTGATTCTGTAATCCTATTATAGTATTTTTCACATGCATACCTTTTTACTCTCCATCTCTCCTTTTCTTGTACATCATTTTTAGGCCTATACATTTTAGATGACAAGTTGTTAATTTTGTAATCAAGTTCAAACACATATTTTGACTGAAAGCTGAAAGTTTTCTTTTGATATTACTGGTTTCATCTGCCAGTTAATTGGCTGTCTTCAGATTTTATAACAAATGGTGTGTTCACACCAAACGCGAAGCGAATACGCCCATTGCGTCGGTCACTCTAGATTACTCGTGGGATGTTTTTTGCTTCACTCGTGCTATGTTTTTATTCATTTTATTCATGTTGTTAGTAGTGTTGCAAAATGGTTGAAAATTTCCAATAAATTTCCAGAAACTTTTCAAAAATCCCTGGAAGATTAAAAAAAAATCCTGTAAAGTTTCCCAAATTTCTGGAATGTTTCCCAAATTTACTGGAAAGTTTCCACCTTTTTCCAACCCTAGCTGTAAGCCAGATTTTACAGCTTAGTCTGCAAAACTGTAAATAATCAGTTATTGGCCAGATTTTACAACTTAATCATCAGCATCTGCAAATCTATTGGCTGATTATTGGTTATCGGCCAGATTTTACAACATTATCAGTATCTGCAAAAGTATTGGCCAATTAATCGGTTACTGGATATATTTTGCAACTTAGATTTCAGCATCAGCACATATTTAAATTGAAAGCTGAACATTTTCTTTTGATATTACTGATTTTATCTACCATTTCATTGGTTGTTAGCCAGATTTTACAACTTAGTATCTGTAAAACTCTGATTAATCAGTTATTGGCCTGATTTTACAACTTAGGGCCTAGTTATAACTTATCAGTATCAGCACATATTTTCATTGAAAGCTACAACTTTATCAGTATCTGCAAAAGTACCAACCAATTAATCGGTTATTGGCCAGATTTTACCAGTATCTGCAATAACTACCGGCTGATTATTGGTTGTTAGCCAGATTTCACAAATTATCGTCAGAAATAGAAGCCAAACTCCAGACAAAACATCTTCCTTTACTTCATGGCTGAAATGAAAGTTGTAGTAAAATAGCTTGCTAAAAATATATTGTAGCATACAAATTATGAGTGCATGTCTTACTGCTTTAATAAGCCCAAATGTTCCTAATAACATACTTGCTTATATCTGAACTGCTCTGATCTCATTGAGCTGAATGCGACTGTGTTCAGAATACACCTGTATGATCCGTACGGCATACATTGAAGATCACATCAGAGACTCAACACCTGACCAACTCAAACACGCACAGACCCGCATAGGAAACAAGCGCTGCTTTTGTCACACGTCCCTTTTGTATCGCAAGCTAAAGACCCTTTGAAGACTTTCAGAAATCCAGCAAGGAAGCCTGAAGGCTGTTTATTTAGCTGCAGCGTGTGTCCGTGTCTTTTTCAAACTCGAAAGTATTTAGCAAACCAAGCAGTGTTTGTACATCCGTGAGAAGGGCCAAAACCTGAACAAGGGATGGAAAACACTGAATCTCCAGCCTGAATGCTGGTTCACACCATTTATGTCAATTCTAGTCAAACGTCCGAACAGGCAAATGTAAACACAGTCCACAAAAGCTCCCTTTCCTCTACATCACAAAGAAAGCATTAGCAAACCCATTTAAAGACTTCATGTATTCATTCACTTATTATATTTCCATAAAGCTTTTCTATTTGTCTTTTTTTGTGGCTCTTATAGAAGCATCCACCTCAATGGACTGCAGGTATGATTTACAACAGGACGTTTGTGTTCAGTGTAATACACTTCTATACTTCTCAAACTACTTCTGTATTATACTGTGCCACATATTTATAGGGCATCAAGATGATCTACTACATGTGCCAAAATGTGTAGTCCAAAACTCTGTGAAATATTGTATCTCACAATGCAATACACTCAACTTGACCTTCCATTTCCAGTGCGAAGAAAAAAACAAAAGTGTTATTCTAAAAAGCTTCTTGATTCATTTTTCATATACTAACAGAAATCAAGCCAAAACTGTGTAAAATTGAATTAAAGTGCCCCTATTATAGGCTATGAAAGGTTCATATTTTGGTTTTCGGAGTCCCCAAAAACAGGTTGACATGCATGCATGGTCAAAAATACTTTCATTGTCTTATAATATGCATTTATTTTTACCTTATTTGCTAAATCACTACCAAACAATTCGCTCACGATTCATTTTTCCAAACCCCTCCTTTGTGTGACACTAATCTGCAGTGATTGGTGCGATTGGTCTCATTTTCATTTCATCATTCCTGTAATGCCTGATAAAGCAGCGTTTGTGGGAGCAGTGCTGCTTTGTGTACAGCGTTACCAGAGGAACTGCTATTTTCACTTTGATGTCAACATGAAACGGCTTGGGATTTGTTTTAAAAATGACTCGTTTAAATGATTCAGAGTCGACTCTTTCTTTCGAAAAACAGTACCTTTATACATGGTGCACTTTCAGATTTAAAACTTTGTAGGATGTTTTCATTCATTCATTCACATGAAATGTAATTTTCAAAAATCCATAATAGGGGCACTTTAAACATGAAAAAAATAAGTGTTTCCAAAAACACTTTACAAACACAGAAAGGAAAAAACTTTGTCAACACCCAGAAACTGCATATCACCACCCTGACAACCACCCAGAATACCCTGGAAACGGCATAGCAACACCCTGGCAACCACCTGGAATATCATAGAAACTGCATATCAACATGGTAAAAAGTAAAGAACACAAACACTTTTGCACTCCACATAGTAACACTTTGTCAACCAACCAGAATACCCTGTAAACTGCATAGCAACACCCTGGCAACCACCTGGAATACCCTGGAAACTGCATAGCAACACCTTGTCAACCACTAAGAATACCCAAGAAACAGCATTTCAACACACACCCTGGCAACCACCAAGAATACCCTAGAAACTGCATAGCAACACCCTGGCAACCACCTAGAATATCACAGAAAACTGCATATCAACATGGTAAAAAGTAAAGAGCGCAAACACCTTAAAACTGCATAGTGACACCCTGGCAACCACCAAGAATACCCTAGAAACTGCATATCAACATGGTAAAATTACAAATTGTTCATATTCCTGTACTGAAAATATGATTTTTTTTTTTAATCTGGGTGAGGGACAACTGAAATACAGCCTACTAACGCTAGCAAAAATCAACATTTCTACACTTACGAATGAGGGAGACATAATAAAGAGAAATAAATAATAAAACTAGTTCCCCTAATGACAAATAACAAAACAGATACAGTATGTTGATACCAGGATCAAAACTAGCAATGCAACATAATGACAAAAAGAATCACCGTACAGAATAATCTGAATCTTCTAGAGCAAGAGGTTTAAAATTTAATCTAATCCGGTTTCTGGATTAGATTACAAAGAGATGCTTCAGTAAGACTGATACCAGAACAGATCTGTCCATCGAAACACTTTAACGAACTGAGCGTGGTCAGCATGAGCAGGGAATCCTGGGTAACGGCCTGAAGAGCTTCATTATAATCAATGAGTGGCCAGTGCCGGAGGGAGTGATTTGTGTCTAATCAGGGGTCAGCGGTTCAGTCTGACTCCCCTCTGATTCCCACAGAATAAGTTAAGCCTTGATCAGCTTGGCTGACTAGTCCCTTGAGCTCCTGCTCTGTAGTACTGGTGAGAAGCTGCCCTTTAGCCCTGACTTAAGATCAGTCTGAGGAAATCTTTCTGAATACTCAATCTATAGATTTATTAAGGCCTCTTAATATGGTTTTCTCCACACTGACCTTCTCTCTCTTACTCTGTTCTTATCAAATGAACCCTCTGCGGGACGCTGAAATGTCAGGGTCAAAGTTCAAAACAATGCGAAATGTATAGCATTAATGTGTCTACTAACACGGCATTATTAAGATCAGATGTTACGAGAAACACTGACAAAACCACAATAGATTAACCTGATGGCATCCAAGTTTCTTTTTCACAGACACCCAGAATACCCTGAAAACTGTGTAATTACGTGGTAAAACACATTTAATTACACAAAACACCTTTGCCCTCCACATAGTAACACCCTGGCAACCAAAGAAATTAATACAGGTTTGGACAACATGTGAGTGAACATATAATGACAGAAATTAATTTTTAATGACCTTTAATGACAGTCGGCTGCATGTTTAGTACTGTCCCTGGTGCATGTAATATATAAGCAACTGTTTACTTTCATTATTTAATCTATACATAAACCCTGTGTGTTTTGTTGGTTTTTTTGGCTGATGATGATTTATTTGTTGTGTTATGGAGCTGTTTGACAGTGTGCAATTAAACAATGAAATGTTTAACCAGTAAGGCTTTAAAGCAGATGCAAATAATGTACTTTTGTGACTGTGAATAAGTGCAGTGTCTCTCTATGTGCAAAGCATGTGGTGTTGTACAGTAATGAGCTGGAGGCATCAGAACTGCAGCTGACTGAATGTGCGTTGTTGCGCGATACTACGATATTTCTTCAAAAGCAGATCGTGGAGACATTTTTATCGTCCACGAACAAAAATCATCATATCGCACACACCTACCCTAAAAACTGCATAGCAACATTATAAAAAGTAGGACACACATAAAACACCTTAGCAACACCCTGGTAACCACCTACAATGGCCTAAAATCATGGTAGTGAATTTTACAGACACTTAAAGAATGTACAAATCTATTTTGAAGAAGAAGGAAAAAGGAGGCCACTGCAGAAGAACACACTGCAATGTAAAAAGTAAAAACCACACTCACACAAAAGCAACACTCTGCAAAATCCTTAGCAACACCCTGGAAACCACCCAGAATACACTCGAAACTGCACAACAATGTGATAGAACACAAACACACAAAGCAATTAAGAAACTGCACAGCAAATACTCAACACAATCAAATACAGAAAAGCGCTGCAAATACACACAGACCACATCAGCCATGTTTAAGGGAAACATAACAAGTGACAAACCTGGCTGGGATATGCTTATCAGTGTCTGCTCTGAAAGGTGAGATTTTTATTTATTCCTGTTTATCACATTTTTTTTTATAATGCAAGCGTAGTAACCATGTTTTTTAGTGTATTATTTACTACCGTTTGTACAGATTTACTACAAATATCATGGTCAAGCTATGGCAATTGTAGCAAAACAATGGTCATGGTTTAACTATAATAACCATGTTTTTTTTTTGTTTTTGTTTTTGTTTTATTTGTAGTGAAACCATGGTTGATTTTTGTTTCTATATTTGGTTGTGTTGTGAGTATTTGCAGTACACGTGCTGTCAAACTGATTAATTTGCGGTGCACTGATGCTTTTTATATTTTCATGCGTTTTCTTAAGTTGCAGCGCGCTGAGCTCTCATTGGAAATGTCCTGGCAAACACCCAGAACAATCTAGAAACTGCATAGTGATGTGATAAAAAGTAAAACATTTTTAAAAAAAACTTGCGACCAGCAACAACACCCTAATCATGATGGTGAATTCTGCACAGGCACGGAAATACACAAATCCAATTTCTTTAATTAAGCCTATTTTTCTAAAGCTCACTGCAGCCCTCTATACACAGGTGGAGAAACTACATCAACGTTCACCAGTTCATCAAAACTATTCAATTAAAATATGTCAGCACATTTACACACAGTACATTTACCATGGTATTCTAGTGACTGATGGCTGTTTTTTTACTATAAGATGCCTAAAAGCATCCACAAATCCATCCCAGGTGTTCAACTTCACTTTTCCAGACAGGAAATGACGTCACAGATGCACCTGGAGACCGTCTCGGTCCAACATCAGCGTGCTGTCTTTCACACTACTAACATGATTAATCCAGTTACTTTTCTGCACAGATGTGTTCGTGTAATTATTTGTTTAAAGATATAAACGAGCCGAAAGCCCCTGGAGTGGTGTGTACATTAAAACTACATAACACACAAAGACAGATGTGTATTAAACATCCTCTAATGCGCTGAAGCCAGGTGTCCGGAGTAAATGGGCCACTGCGGATGTCTCCGTGTTGAAGCAAACACTCCAGCTTGTGTACGGCTGAATCATTAACGTAATCATGTGTGACACTCAGAGCAGGTCACGATTCAGGGTGCATCCTGTTTTCCGGGGTTCTCAGTGAAACCGGCGTGTTTTTGGCATCCAGTCTGAAGACTACAGAGAGAACGAGAGAATATCCTCCATGCATAACCCTGTGTGCATCTGTCAGAGCGAAGAAGAGAAGAAAAACTCTCTCGCTGGCGTTTCACGGTCTATCTCATTTACTCAAGCCGGGTTAAAATGATAACAAAGACTTTCAAGACCATCTTCACTCTTACAAGTAAAGGTTCTTCAATGCTTCTGGAGCCTGAAGGCACAGTGAACAATCGTAAAGCATACATACTCTTTCCAAGCAGATGACTATAACACTCTCTCATTCAAATTAATCATTAAATTCACGCAACTCTCTTTAAATCCAAAAGGGTAAGAGCATTTGATAAAATGACTTTGCATTTGTCTGATTCGTTGCAATATTTAAAACTTAAAATTATATTACAGGCATATTTATTATCAAAACAAAAAAACACCTGCTCTCCAGCTAGAAATCATGAGTCAACTAAAAATCATCAGTCCCCAAAAATACAACTACGTCAGTTTATACCTTAATATTTCTGTTTAAAGTTATTCAAAAATCCTAAAATTAAAAGTAAATGGAAATAAACCCGATTTCTCCCAGGCTCTCAAACAACACTGAACCAGTCAATGCACATTTTTGTACATCAGTTTTCTCATTTTGAAAGACTTTAACCAGGAAACTCAATTCATTTGCGCCACCTAGCGGTCCAGTAGGCTTTATACACCGCAGCGGCCTCATGTTAGCGTCACTTAAATGGTGTAAATCTGTTAAATTCAGTGATTTATAAATCATATACAAATGGGGAAAAAACTGGAGAAAATGAATAATAATAATAATAATAATAATAATAGGCTAATAATAATAAATAAATAAATGTAGTAAAATGAAAAATAAGTAATAAATAATCATAATGATTATTTTGATTAAATAAAATGGGCGGAGCGGGCCGTCGCAATCTTGGCAGCACGTCACTTCCGAATAATCTAAATTGGGCAAAAAGGCGGGAGCTGGTTGCTGAAGCCACGCCCACCTAGCGCGACGACAGTGTCAGCATTGGCATTCCACCTGTCACTCAAGAGGCCACGCCCTTAATTATGCAGAACTTTAAGGCTTAATATAATTTAAACGAAAGAGTTCTAAAAAAATTCACCCTCCTCACAGTTGTCATGAAGGGCAAAATTCGCTATATAGACCAAAATCATGTTTTGAACCAGGCTGTAAACATGTTTTTTAAAGCTGGGCATTTTAACATGAGGAGTCTATGGGACTGACTCCCTTCTGCAGCATATAATACAGTCTCGTTGGGCACGGCGGCCAGAATCATAAACATTAATCTTACCATTTAGATGAGTTAAACGTTGTCTTTGCAATATATCCAAAGTTTTGACTGATATATTTTAGAAGACTGAACGCCACAGGCACGAGGACACACCTGTAAATTCCTCTCAGTTTCACAAATATCTTGAGTTACGGACATTAAATAAAACAGACTTAATACTTTTTGATGGGCAGACATACTGAAAACAAAATCGACATGTATTTGCCATAGACTTATATTTTTACTTTTACATTGAGTTACCAGTGCTGGGATTTCGGTTGATTCGCATTTACCCGCCTTTAAACGTCACCGATATAAAGAACGCTGATTGGTCAAGTTGTTTGTCAATATTACTGTGAGCACGATTGAATCATTAAAAAATAATCATAACAATAACTCCCAACATATAATAAACATATACACATGTATTAAAGTGAAGAAAACGAAAAGAAAAATATTGGTGAGAAATAAAATCAGAACGAACCGTGCGTTGTCACGTGACAGCTGTTACTTTTCTCAGCGCAGGTCGGGCAGAACCAATCACAGTCGGCTGTAAGACAACGCGTTCAGCGCCCTCTGCAGGAATAACAACTTTCCGAGACTTGTAGCCGATTGTACGCACTTTTTTAATATATAAAAATGACTTTGACGCCTGGTGCTTGTGTAGACAGCCATATATTAACTAAATTAATTCCCATGTAGTTTCAGTTTAAAGCGGATGTTGTAGGAAGGGGAAATGACAACAGACCAAGGAAGTTTCTCAGTCTGTCGAAGAGGTAGACCTTCGGGGGGTCCGAGCGTGATTTGCGAAGGATAGACGCTGATAACGGATCATGTGTGACGTAACGCGGGACACCCCGGTCCGGAAGCTCCGGTTCTCCACGCTGAGAGCCCTTTCAGACCTGCTGGACCCGCAGCACACCTGGAGGAGCGTCGCGACGGACATCAGCGGAGCCTCCGGAGAAGCGCGCTACTCGCAGCAGCACATCCGGTGATAATAATAATATTAATAATAATCCAATAAGACTAAACAATGAAGTAAACCGTGTGCAGATAATACACTATTATTATTATTATTATTATTATTATTATAAAATTTTATTATCATATTATATAATTATTATTTAGTAATATTTTGAATTATCCTTCATTTTATATTTTCAGTTTGCATTTTCATTTTAGTACTTTTGTCTTGTGTTTTTGTTATTTTTATTATTTTTAATCACTGTTCCTTTCATTTTTTGTATTTTTTTTTTCATTTTAATTTAATATTTTATTTTAAAACAAAAATGTTTTTTGTAATAATATTTATTTATTATTAATATAATATTTATAATTATTTAAATTAGTTCAGTTCGTTCTATTGATTGATCTGCCCAGTGTTATTTTATAAGTATTTATGTGATATTTTCGTATGCTATTATTTGGCTAAATACTATTATATTGTTTATAAATAATTTGAATTATATTCATCTTGCATTCTGTTTTCATTTCAATTTTAGTTTAAGTTTTTTATTTTGTTGTTGATTTATCAGATGGATTTTATATAATATACAATATTTATAATAAATGATATATAAAATATATACTTTTAAAAAATATTTTATTTTATTGTATTTTTTAAATGTTTATTTAAATGTTAGTTGTAGCAATTTTAGTACTTACATGTGATAATTTTGTTTGTTTATTTTGTTGGTGCGGTTGCTAGGGTGTCCTGTGTGGTTGCTAGGCGTCGGCTCACTCTTCTGCGTGTGTTTTCAGGAGGTTTGAAGCGGTGGTTCTGCAGGGGAAGAGTCCCACGATGGAGATGCTGTTCGACTGGGGAACCACAGACTGCACGGTTGGAGATCTGGTGGAGATTCTGCTCCGTCACCAGCTGCTCGCCGCCGTCAGCGTCCTGCTGCCCGATCACAGCAGCTGCCACGCCTCCGCAGGTGCTCCAGCTCACCAGCGCTTCATCTTTATTTTCTCTATTGCTAATAGTCTCCCTCTGTCATTTCCACAGAGTCTGAAGTTAAAACTTACCTTTTCTCTCAGGCTTACAGCTGTCTTTGATTTGAAAGGGGTTTCTGATGTTAACTCCTCTTATCATTGCTATTAGGTCTTTTTATTCTTTCTGTATCTTTTTTTCAGATATATATGTGACACTGCAGCACAGAAGCAGTCTTAAGTAGCACAGCTATATTTGTAGCAATAGTAACAATACATTATATGGGTTTCTCTTTTATGCCAAAAATCATTAGGATAATAAGTAAAGATCATGTTCCATGAAGATATTTTGTAAATTTCCTACTGTAAATATATCGAACTTAATTTTTGATTAGTAATATGCATTGCTAAGAACTTCATTTGAACAACTTTAAAGATGATTTTCTCAATATTTAGATTTTTTTTGCACCCTCAGATTCCAGATTTTCAAATAGTTGTATCTCAGACAAATATTGTCCTCCTAACAAACCACACATCAATGGAGAGATTATTTATTCAGATTTAAAAACGACCCTCATGACTGGTATGTTGTCCAGGGTCACGTTTATTCTTTCTGTACAGCACAGTGGTCAGCTACTGTTGTTTGTGTTTGTGCTGTATAACTGGAATGTGATGTGCTCTGCTTCAGTGGATGGTCTCAGTAAGGTCTGTAGTTCTCAGTGTCGCGCTGATGTTTGACAGCAGGCTCCTCCGGCGCGTCGGTCAGCACACTGCAGTATGAGGCAGCGGTGCGACCGTCCGAGGCGTGTCTGCAGGCGTGCGTGCGTCCAGAGATCAGCAGACCCGCGGTGATGGAGCCGGACAGCACTGGGCCGGAGGAGAACACCTGGAGCGGCACTGAAGGTCTGCCTCTGTCACCTGACACATACAGTACCCTCAAACCAGCCAGTATTCATCTCTGATAGCTTTCTACTAGCAGCTGCAGGACACTATAGTATGGAAGCCTGTTTGTGACTTTATATCTCACAATTCTGACCTTTTTTCTCACAATTCTGACTTTATAACTCGCAATTGTGAGAAAAAAAAGTCAGAATTGTGAGATAAAACATCGCAATAACCTTTTTTATTTTTTATTTAGTGGCATAAACGGGCTTCCATACTATAGGTCATTTATGTAAGTGAGTATAGCAAAATAAAGTAAACTGTGCCATATTATACCCAAAAATTATTTGGGTCAATGATGTAAAATTGATACAAATTTGGGAGCAAAATGATTCGGACACTTTGAGCTGAGCATGTTTTGCTGAAGTGTTTTTCTTTAATTGATAATGTGATCTTTTTACACCACAGACTGAAGAAAACGAAGCATTAATTGGTAATTGGTTGAGCTAAATTAACACCTATCAAAGTTATCTGACGTTATCAAGATGAATTTGTTCTGACGCAGAAGAGTTCTTGTCATATTTTATTACCATTTTCTAAACTATAGGGAATAAAATGTGATAATGTGAGAAATGTTGAAGGTGTCTGAATACAGTTTGTTTTCAATGTATATATAAATCTTTTTTTGTTTGACTTACGCTGCCATCCAAAACTTTAACATAAGTAAGATTTTTTTTTTTTTTTGGCATTTATTTGATTAAAAATACAGTAAAAATTGTGAAATATTATTGCAATTTAAAATGAGTGTTTTCTATTTTAATATACTGTAAAATATTATTTATTTCTGTGATGTGCAGCTGTATTTTCAGCATCATTACTCCAGTCTTCAGTGTCACATGATCTTCAGAAATCATTCTAATATGATGATTTGCTGCTCAAAAATTTAGGGACGGTACATTTTTTTCTTTCTTTTTTTTTAAAAGAAATTAATAGTTGTATTCAGCAAGGATGTGTTAAATTGATAAAGTGATCAAAGTACAAATTTGTATTGTTAGAAAAGCTGTTCTTTTTAACTTTTTATTCATTAAACAATCCTGAAAAAAGCATCACAGGCTAAAAAATGAAGCAGCAAAAACTGATAATGAAAAACGTTCAACAGTGATAATAAATCAGTATATTATTATGATTTCTGAAGATCATGTGACACTGAAGACTGGAGTAATGATGCTGAAAATACAGCTGTGCATCACAGAAATAAATTACAGTATATTAAAACTGAGAACTATTGTTTTAAATTGCAATAATATTTCACCTTTTTTTCTGTATTTTTGAACAACTTACTTTGTATTTTTATTTCATTTATTTTATTCTATTCCAATTCTGTCGATAGCACACCTGTACATACAATTGTTTTTTTGTTTTTTTTAGTGGTTTATTTGTATTTATACATGTTTATTTTATTCACATCTTATGTTTATGATCTGTGTGTTGTTGTTGTCTCTGTGTACTGGAAGCTTGTGACACTAAAACAAATTCCTTGGCCAAATACATAAACCCTTGGACCAAACAAACATACAAGCAAACAAATAAGTTTGTTTAATCCCAAACCTTTTCAGTGGCAGTGTACCATGAGTTACCCATCAGCCACCTCTCTCCAGCAGGTTTCTGCACGTTCACGCACCGCGAGCTGACGGTCATGACGGGCGGCTGGGACGATCGGCCCGTGAAGGACGGCGGGTGTTTGCTGGGCACCGGGGGCTTTGGCGTCGTCTTCAGAGGCTCTATGGGCGGCACTGATGTAGCTGTGAAAAAACTCAATCCTGTGAGTCAGCAGCGCTCGGAGATGATGATTTATTTACTCTAATTAACTAAGAAAGTGGACAGGTTTCAATGCAGACAGTAAATATGATGTGAATTAACTTCTAAAGTGTCTGTCAGCACATAAGAGTCATTTGATTTCTGATATGTTGTAGATGGACGACAGCTCACTTGAAGATCTCAGGACTCGGTTTAATCAAGAGATTCAAACACTCAGGAGGTAACTATAGACTCAACAATTATTACGTTTCAGAATTTTATATCATTTACATTACATTATAAAAAAAGTATGGATTGATTGCATTTTATAGATAATTTTATTATATTAATATAAAACTTTTATATGTGTTGCATAATATTTATAAATAATAAAATATTGTTGATATTGTATGTATTGTATATAAATGTACACATATATGATTTTTGATTCATCAGTAATCTTTTTTCTTCATTTGTTTTTGTATTCAGTTTTAATTCGTTACAGTCTTCATTAAAGTTATTTTTATAATTACATTATCACTTATAAATTCTAAATATACTTTATAAAAACAGTTTATAAATATAATTATACAATTATATTATAGTAATTAAAAATATGTTATGCATCATATTTATAAATAATAATATATTCCTCATTTGTACAATTATAAAAAAAGGATGGATTAAATATATATGTATATAATCCAAAATAAAAAAAATTGTATACATAATATATCAGTGTGCACTGTTTATTTATTATGTGTGTGTGTGTGTATATATATATATATATAAATTCAAACACATACATGCATATATTTAATAAAAATATGTTATGTTTATATGTTAAATATATTTATAAATAATATAAATGTATATACATGTAAATATTTAAAAAATATATACTGTATGTGTGTGTTTACATAATAAATAAACACAATACACACACATATTATGTAAACAAAAACTTATATTTTGTATTCAATTAATCATGATTAAACGTTTGACAGCTCTAATATATAAATATATATATATAAAATATTTATAAATGATAAAAAAATGTTTTATACTTTCACCTCTTAGCAGTTTTTGTATCGAATATGGATTTTTTTTGTAGCATTCTTCATTTATAGTTTTTTATTACATTATAAAAATGTAAGGATTGAATATTCTGTATATTTTATGTTCTTTTTATATAAAGGTAAATGTACAGTGGAAAGGACATAACTGTTACAGAATAACAGTCCTTCTTCAGCGCTTTTTGTAGAAAAGAAGAAATGCATGAATGCTTCAGAGAGAGAACAGTCCATCGTGACAGAGCAGGAGAATCCTTCATGATGAATGTGTTTTTCATTCTCATTTGTGTGATGTGAGCGTCTGTGTTGTCTCAGTCTGAAGCACGAGAACCTGGTGAGCATGGTGGGCTTCTCCAGTGACGGGGAGCACCTGTGTTTGGTGTATGAGTTCATGCCCGGGGGCTCTCTGCTGGAGCGGCTGGCCTGTGCAGACGGGGCTTCGGCTCTCTCGTGGCTCAGCAGATGCTGCATCAGCGCAGGAGCCGCCAGAGGACTGCAGTACCTGCATCAGAACAGCCACATCCACCGAGACGTCAAGAGGTGAGCGCAGACACAAACCAGATGCTCCAGGAGCCTCGTCGTGTGGCCTGCTTTAACCATTCAATACAATTAAATCATTAAATTACCCTAATTTGCATGTTTGTTAAATGCTTTGCTTAGAATGTATATTTTCATACATTATTTGAACAATTATACAAAAAAAAAAATTTGGGGGTTAATGAAATAAAGCTAAAATAAAATTTAAAAATGCCTAGAATTTGCCTATAATAAGCTCTTGTTAAAGTACTAAAATCACTAAAGAAATATATAAAAAAATTATATAAATGACAAAGACAATTCAAAATTAATTAAAAAAAATTACAGTGAAAACTAAAAAATCTAAAATTCAAAATACTCATAAATTATATTTATAGTTTATAGTTATTTTTTATTAAATAGTTTACATTTTTATATAAAAATTTAAAATTTTAATGCTTATGTAAAAGACTGGGTTTGTTTTAACAATTGTTTGCATGCCTTCCACTTAATTTAAGTGCATCTTTGGATAAATGTGTGTGTGTTTATGTTTAAATATATATATATATTATATATATATATATGTATATATATATATGTATATATATGTATATATATATATGTATATGTATATATATATATATATATATATATATATATATATGTATATGTATATGTGGTATATATATATATATATATATATATGTATATATATATATATATATAACATTTGAATCGTGTTTTTCTTTGAATTTTTTTTTTAACCTACAACGTTTCAGTGATCAAGCCAGATGTGTCACAGATCTCTAAAACATTATTGCATCTGTTTAACAGCGGGAACATCTTATTGGATGAGGACCTCGTTCCGAAGATCTCTGACTTCGGTCTGACACGCGCCTCGGCCAGTCACACGTGCTCGACGGTCATGACGGGGAGGATTGTGGGTACGACGGCCTACATGGCGCCGGAGGCCCTGCGAGGAGAAATCACTCCTAAATCTGACATCTTCAGCTTCGGCGTGGTCCGTCCTGCTAACATTCAGCAGTTATTCATGTTCAGATTAGGAGTGTGCCATATAAATACAGTACAGGTCAAAAGTTTGGAAACATTACTATTTTTAATGTTTTTGAAAGAAGTTTCTTCTGCTCATCAAGCCTGCATTTATTTGATCAAAAATACAGAAAAAACAGTAATATTGTGATATATTATTACAACATAAAATAATAGTTTTCTATTTGAATATACTTTAAAAAAAATAATTTATTCCTGTGATGCAAAGCTGAATTTTCAGCATCATTACTCCAGCCTTCAGTGTCACATGTAACATCCAGTCTATCACATGATCATTTAGAAATCATTCTAATATTCTGATTTATTATGAGTGTTGGAAACAGTTCTGCTGTCTAATATATTTGATGAAGAAAAGGTTAAAAAGAACTGCATTTATTCAAAATAAAAAACAAAATTCTAATAATATATATTCTAATAATATATTTTCTTTTACTATCACTTTTTATCAATTTAACACATCCTTGCTGAATAAAAGTATTGATTTTATTTAAAAAAAAGAAAGAAAAAAAATTACTGACCCCAAATTACTGACCAGTAGTGTATATTGTTTTTTTTTTTGTTTTTTTTTTACTTTTTATTCATCAAAGTATCCTAAAAAAGTATCACATGTTCTGAAAAAATATTAAGCAGCAGAACTGTTTCCAACTTTGATAATGAATCATCATATTAGAATGATTTCTAAAGGATCATGTGATAATGCTCCTAAAAATTCAGCTTTGCATCACAGAAATAAATGATAATTTAAAGTATAATAAATTTAAAAACAATTATTTTAAATTGTAATAATATTTCACAATATTACCAAAACAAACATACAAACAAACAAATAAGTTTGTTTAATCCCAAACTTTTTCAGTGGCAGTGTACCATGAGTTACCCATCAGCCACCTCTCTCCAGCAGGTTAATAATATTACGCACCGCGAGCTGACAGTCATGGACGGGCGGCTGGGGACGATCGGCCCGTGAAGGACGGATATATATATATATGTATATATATATATATCATCTGCAATAATATCACAATTGTTGTTTTTTTTGCAAAAAACCATTCAAAACAAAACACACCTACAGAGTGCAGGCATTACGTGAAGTCTAGACTAGTGCGAGTCACATTAAGAGTGTGTTCTTTCACTGCATGATTCAGTCTATTAAAATACATTTAGAATGATCACAAATTCAAGACTTGGGGACAGAAAATATATACAGTATTTATATAATTTCATATAGTTAATCAATATCTCACAGTGCAATTTTTTTCATAATTTCAAATAACAGTATTCAACGTTGTATGTTTAATATATCAAAACATTATTCATGCATTTGTAATTGCAGGTTAAATACATTGACGTTCTGGTTTAAACAGTGTTGTAAAACACATCTAAATGCCACTTCAGGTGCAGCTTATGTCTGGATTGCAAAGATGAATTTTGTCAAAACTGATTTCATTTGCTTGGTAACAGCCCAAATGTCACATTATTCTAATTCATTGATTAATTGTATGAATCTGACTCAAAAGATAATGCACACTTTTAGAAAAATGGCTTTATAAAGGTAGGAATGCCCATAAAAGTTCAAAAACCAATTAATCATTGGAAATGATTAATTTCTATCAGTGTGAACTGACCACCACACAGAATATGAAGAATATCAAAATCTTTAGGAGTTTTATGTTTTATGTGGTTTTTTATTTGAAATAAGTTGTAACACATTCAGCTAAATATCAGCTAATTATCAATATCAATAAAATCCCAGAAAATATTGAGTTATTATTTTTTGTCAGCATCGCACACCCCTAGTTGAGAGGTCTGTGCAGCTCCTCACAGTGTGTGTGTGTGTGTGTGTGTGTGTGTGTGTGTGTTTATTGCGCAGGTGTTGCTGGAGATCCTGTCCGGTCTTCCTCCGGTCGATGAGAGCCGTGATCCCAAACTGCTGGTCGGTGAAGCTTCAGTCTCGACGTCTCCAGGTGCGTCCCAGAGTCTGAGTCTGAGCTGTTGTGTGTTTCAGATGGAGATGAAGGACGAGATCGAGGATGAGGAGCTCTCTCTGGAGGACTTCGTTGATGGGAAGATGCAGGGATGGCAGATGGAGGCGGTGGAGCGGATGTATGACGTGGCGTCTCAGTGTCTCTGTGAGAAGAAAAACAAAAGACCCACCATCACAGAGGTGTGTGTGTGTGTGTGTGTGTGTGTGTGTGTGTGTGTGTGTGTGTGTGTGTTGTGTGTGTGTGTGTGTGTGTGTGTGTGTGTGTGTGTGTGTGTCTGTGTGTGTCTGTGTCTGAGTG
Source organism: Cyprinus carpio (assembly GCF_018340385.1). Classification (NCBI taxonomy): domain Eukaryota; kingdom Metazoa; phylum Chordata; class Actinopteri; order Cypriniformes; family Cyprinidae; genus Cyprinus; species Cyprinus carpio. The sequence goes on from NC_056621.1 coordinate 2,024,830, forward strand.
TGTCTGTGTGTGTGTGTGTGTGTGTGTGTGTGTGTGTGTGTGTGTGTGTGTGTGTGTGTGTGTGTGTGTGGTCTGTGTCTGTGTGTGTCTGTGTCTGAGTGTGTAGAGCGTAGTGTGTGTGTGTGTGTGTGTGTGTGTGTTTGTGTTGTGTGTGTGTGTGTGTCTGTGTCTGAGTGTGTCTGTGTCTGTGTCTGTGTGTGTGTGTGTGTGTGTGTGTGTGTGTGTGTGTGTGTGTGTGTGTCTGTGTGTGTGTGTGTGTCTTTGTGTGTCTGTGTGTGTTTGTGTGTGTCTGTGTGTCTGTGTGTGTGTGTGTCTGTGACAGTGTCTGTGTGTGTGTGTGTGTGTGTGTGTGTGTGTGTGTGTGTGTGTCTATGTGTGTGTGTCTGTGTCTGTGTGTGTCTGTGTGTGTGTCTGTCTATGTGTGTCTGTGTGTGTGCGTGTGTATGTGTGTGTGTGTGTGTGTGTGTGTCTGTGTGTGTCTGTGTGTGTGTCTGTGTGTGTCTGTGTCTGTGTCTGAGGTGTGTCTGTGTCTGAGTGTGTCTGTGTCTGAGTGTGTGGTGTGTGGTGGTGTGTGGTGTGTGGTGTGTGTCTGCGTGTGTGTCTGTGTGTCTGTGTCTGTGTGTGTCTGTGTGTGTGTGTGTGTGTGTCTGTGTCTGTGTCTGTGTGTGTGTGTGTCTGTGTGTGTCTGTGTCTGTGTGTGTGTGTGTGTGTGTGTGTGTGTGTGTGTGTGTGTGTCTGTGTGTGTGTGTGTGTGTGTGTGTCTGTGTCTGTGTCTGTGTGTGTCTGTGTTTTTTGTCTCTGTGTGTGTGTGTGTGTGTGTGTGTGTGTGTGTGTGGTGTTTATGTGTGTGTGTGTGTGTGTGTGTGTGTGTGTCTGTGTGTGTCTCTGAGTGTGTCTGTGTGTGTGGTGTGTGTGTGTGTGTGTTATGTCTGTGTGTCTGTGTTGTGTCTGTGTCTTGTGTCTGTGTGTGTGTGGTGTGTGTGTGTGTGTGATTGTGTGTCTGTCTGTGTGTGTGTGTCTGAGTGTGTCTGTGTGTGGTCTGTGTGTGTGTGTCTGTGTGTCTGTGTCTTGTTCTGGTTGTGTGTTTGTATTGTGTGTGTGTGTGTGTCTGTGTGTGTGTGTGTGTGTGTGTGTGTGTGTGTGTGTGGTGTGTGTGTCTGTGTCTGTGTGTGTGTGTGTGTGTGTGTGTGTGTGTGTTTGTCTGTCTGAGTGTGTCTGTGTCTGTGTGTGTCTGTGTTTAAGTGTGTCTGTGTCTGAGTGTGTCTGTGTCTGTGTGTCTGTGTCTGAGTGTGTGTGTGTGTGTGTCTGTGTCTGTGTCTGAGTGTGTCTGTGTCTGAGTGTGTCTGTGTCTGAGTGTGTCTGTGTCTGTGTCTGAGTGTGTCTGTGTCTGTGTCTGAGTGTGTCTGTGTGTGTCTGTGTCTGTGTGTGTCTGTGTGTGTCTGTGTTTTTTTGTGTGTGTGTGTGTGTGTGTCTGAGTGTGTCTATGTGTGTCTGTGTTTGTCTGTGTGTGTCTGTCTGTGTCTGTGTGTGTCTGTGTCTGTTTCTGGTCTGTGTGGTGTGTGTGTGTGTGTGTGTGTGTGTGTCTGTGTCTGTGTCCTGTGTGTGTGTGTTTATGGTGCGTGTGTGTGTGTGTGTGTGTGTGTGTGTGTGTGTGTGTGTGTGTGTGTGTGTGTGTGTGTGTGTGTGTGTGTGTGTGTGTGTTATCATGGACTTAAACTTCAATCACTTAGCAGATATTACATTTAATTTAAGAAATATTTGTTTTATATTTTTTGAATTATTTTGTTTTTCATATTATTTGTTCTATTATTTTATAAAGTATTTTATAAACTAATTGTATAAAATATATTATAAAAATATAATATATAAAAAATGTGTTTTATGTATTATAGAATATTAAAATAATTATATATATATATAGTTTTCTTTTGTTTTGATTTTTTTTTTTCATTTTTAGTTATGCTTATATTTAGAGATTATAATGTTTTGTTAACCAGTAGTCACTAATTTGCATGTTTTCTAAATTCTTATCTTAAAATTAATTCATATTTATATTAATTTAAATGATTTTCTTCGTTTTATTGAATATATCAGTTTATATTTATTTGAACGTTCATGTAAAGATTTATATTTATGTTTTACATTAAATTATTATGAATATATATTAAACCAAAAGTATATGAAAATATGACATTTAAAAAGCTTTTGTTTTGAAAACTATAATTTAATTCATATAATTTGCATGTTTGCCAAATGCTTAGTCTAGAATTAACATTTTCATATTATATGATTATATTTAAAGATTACAATTTCATGTTATATTTTATAGTTGTTTTATACAATTTTTGTAGAATATCTATCTTATATTTATTTATTTTTAAGCTGTATATTTAGTAAGTTTAATAATTAACCATACATTTGACCAGATTAATTGGTAACATTTTTGTTTTTTTCCTTATATTTATCAAATCATAAGTGTACACAAATACAAAAGTGTATACAAATTTAAGAAAACCATATAAAAAATATATAATATATAAATATAATAAAATATACATACATTTATATTAATTTATATATATATTTTTTTTAATTGTCAGGTTCTGTCTGAACTGGAAGATCTTCATCTCAAACATTCCCAGAGCTCCAGATGAGTTGTTGAGGGTAAATCTATATTTATTTCACATTCCTGTTGAAATTTAGCCACAAATTTCCCAAAACGCTCATTTTCATGACCCAGAATGCCCTGTGTGAATCTCTCCTGTATTGTGTAATAAAGGACAGTCCATTCAATGATTCAAATACTTTATTTTTCTCTCTCTAAAAAAAAAAAAAAAAGTTGTACACAGACAGTATTTGAGGCGTCTGTACACACACACACACACACACTCTCGGCACAGACAGGCTACATGTGAAACTCAAGAGTGGCTGCTGATAAACAGTGGTTTGCCAAATGACAGTAGATACTCCAAGTGACCTGTGTTCGCTTGACCTAACAGTGATTCAATAGAATTCACCCATATATTTCCATCTTCCCTTTTTAGATTCATCATAATTATGTGTCCTGATCTGGCTCCATCGTCTCGGGAGACGGCGAGATAATTCACTTCAGGCCACAATCAGAGACAAAAACATCGGAAAACAAAACAACAGAACAGCATTTGCATAGAAAAATGAGCATCCTGGCACATGGGAACCAAAACAATCATATCAAAACATGAGTTTATGTGGTAAAAAAATGTGTCTGATCCATCGGATGTGAGCCATGTGATTAACATCTCCCTCGTGTTTGGTACAAAATAGAAAAATAAAACAATATAAGACACAATAAAAGGAATGGCGACGGTTTGCAGAGATCACGTCTTCACCTGATTTTGGCACAGTTTAAAATCACTAAAGCCTTGTACAATATTTTTAATAATTGGTTCGTTCGGTTTAAAATTGAAGTACAGCTCATTAATGCACCGCAGAGGTGTTTGTGTAACAATGTGCATAGCTCTGCATCAGACTCTGTGAGGAATGAAGGGTGTGGCCTCTTGGATTGGCGCTGGTCTGCTGTTAATCGTCAGCCTCCTGGCCGTCTCCGGGGCGTCGCGTGATCCTGCGATCGCCTTTTCTCCCGGTCGGCCCGCGCGGTTTGGCGAACGCCTGCTTGTGCGCGTGCTGCTTGGGATGAACCTCATCGTAGAGGAAATCGGCCGTCAGCTCATCGCCGTTATCGATCTCCATCTGCGAGGAAAAACACGCTGAGATTTACGCCACACATGCCGCTTCAGCTCAGACATTATAACTAAAAATGTATCAATGCATCACAAATCGAGAAAAGATTCTGCATCGATTCGGAGATTTTGTTAATGCATGGCGATTCTTTCTCGAGTCGATTCTGAGCTTAGTTTTGAACGCTGCATGCTTTAGAAACACCCGAACTCTGCTCGCTTCCTAATCCTTACACACACTTGAACCTAAAATAATCATTCATAAAATTCGAAAACTACAAGGGTGTTCACAGTGGGTTGTTTACATTAATCTGGCGTCATAAAAGCATTCTGAGATGAGGTTAGATTACAGGATTTGGCCAAACACACAAGCCCTCTTCAGCGCTGTTCTTCATGAGCGTTTGAGTGTGCGGATAAAAACTAGAGTAGAGCGCCATCTGCTGTTAAAAACTAAGCTCAGAATCGATTCCAGAGAGAATCTCCATGCATTCAGAAGATCTCACATCGATGTATTCTCGCAGCCCTAAAAATGAACCCTCTGATGCTCTTCTGTCATTTTTGGCTGTAAAAAAAATAAAAATAAATAAATAAATATATATATATATATAGATATATCTATATATTATATATATTAGAATATCTGATTTCATTGGAATGGTATGGAAGTTGGTAAATGTTTTGGTGCTTGCTATGTGGGGGAAAAATCATGGACATCAAATGAAAAGCTAGTGAAAACATTTGTCACACTTGTACAAAAAAATGGAAATGAATGGCTGCGCCCCCAAACTAAATTTTACTGAAAGCTCATGTTTTGCAATATCAACTTCAAAACTTGTTCCAGATAATCAGAATCATTTTCATAATAATAAACATACATTTTATAACTATTTTCAGTTTCACTTTTTTACAACAGCAATAATCTGGCAAGTGTTTTCTTTAAAGGAGTCATAAACTGAAAAACCAAAATTCCCTTCATCTTTTGCCATATAAGAGGTCATTGTACTACTACTACTAAATATAAGTACTCTACTCTAAAAACAGCTGATATTGAAGGCAGTCTGCTAAAACGCCATCAAACGTCACTTCAGCTCGGACAATTTTTATTTTTAATCGTAATGGTATGAAACTTGGTGAAGGATTTGGGACTTGCTATGGGGGGGGGGGGGGGGGGGGGGGGGGGGTCATGGACATGAAATGAAAATGTGATGAAAAAAATATTCACACTTGTACAAAATGACCAGAAATTAATTTGTGGAAACGTTTGGTATTGTGCCCCGAACTGAAAGCTTGTGTTTTGCGATATCAACTTCAAATTTGGAAGACAACTTGTTTACATTCATGGCTTTGATTTTAGAGTAAAACATGTTTTGTAAATATTTTGAAAATATATCATATAAAATTTTTAAATAGTATTTTTGTGCATTTTTCATAATAATAAACTTCTATAACTTTTTTGTCGCACTTTTTTCTAACTTTGTTTCACTCTAGCAATAATCTGCCAAGTGTCTTCTTTAAAAAAAGACCAAACTTTATCACTCCAAAGCATTCAAGATTTATGACAGTTTAAGCTGGAAATTTCATTTTTAGGTCTATGCTCAAAAAAGTGGTTAACAAGTAATAAGTGGATTATAGATGTTACATAAATATAATTTAGTAGCATAAAATACCCTAAAAATGCAAAATATTAAATAAAAAAGATTATTGAATTAAAATAATTATTGAATTCACTGAAATAAAAGGCTCATTTTCACCACCATGTGAGGAGAGGGTTAAAATGAAAAAATAAAATAGAGAAAATTCAGATGGAGTTCAAATGTGTAGGCTGAATGTGACACTGCCCCTGCATGTAAGATAGAGGCTATGAGAGAGAATCAGCAGCAAGTCAGAATTAAAACTGTGAAAAGGAAAAAAAAAAAATGGAAACAAAATTGAAACTTAAAATTAAAATGACAGAAATTTTGAAATTGGAAAGAAAATAGAAATTAGAATTAATATGACAGGAATGTAGATTAGAAATAAAATCATAAAATTAGAAATTAGAATTTAAATGATAAAAATGTACAAATTAAAAATAAAATTAGAAACTTGTACATTTTAAAATAATAAAAATATAGTATTTGTATTCTATTTGTCATTAATAATTTAATTTTTAATAAAGTATATTTCCAAAGTATGACAGAAATCCTGTAAATCATTTTTGCTTTTTGTTTTTTACACACTGCACATGAGTCGTAATGATGTGCTAGTGTCCTGAATGTGGATTTGAACTTCTTCACCCCAGAATATTCCTCTAATCAGGAGCCAAGCCAAACTGACCTCTCTTCTCCACCTCCATCTGCAGTTTGTTCTCCACCATCTCCAGCAGAGGATTCTTACAGCTGGAGTAAAGCATGCGCTCGCGGATCCCACAGCTGTACCCCGGCATGGAGTAAATAAACACTGAAACCACAACAACAGGCTATTATAGTCTCTGTTAATATCTTGAGTTTTTATTTTAATATTATTCTGTTTTCATTTTAATTTTAAAAGCTTAAGTAATTTTATTTTGTGGTTTTTGTCTTTTATATAGTTTCATTATTATTATTATTGTTGTCAGTTTTAATTTGAAATGCTGGCTTGGCAACCAGGATTATTATAGTTAACTAAAACCATACAAAAACATTTAATTAAAATTAAAAATAAAAAGCTTTAACAGAAATAAAAATAAAAAAAAAATTATATATATATATATATATATATAAATATATATATATCTATATATATATATATATATATATATATATATATATAATACATACACACACACACACACACTTTTTTTTATCTCAGCTAGTTGCCAAAGCAGCATTTCTCAGTTTTACTTTGTTTAACTTTATGTAGTAAAATAACTAAAACTGAAATAAAAATGAGAGATTAAAATCACTAATAAAAATGTCAAAAACACAAAACTAAGTTCCTAAAACTTTAACTAAAATTAAATAGTATATCTATATATATATATTTTTTTTTTTTTTTTTTTTTTTTTTTTTTTTAATTAAAAAAATATAATTTTATGTTTAACTTCAAGGCAATGACGTGTATTTTTGGATGGTGTTGGTGTAGTTTTAGTTGACTGTAATGTGGATTAGGGAGAGGGGAAGTGGATGACCGTCTGTACCTGCAGACTCCAGGTAGTCGCCCTCCGTTGAGGAGTGTTTGAAGCGGAAGAAGTGATAGCGCGCCGCCGTCTTTGGGATCCTCTTGGGCAGATCCTTCACTACCGTGGCGTCCGTGTTCGACAACACGATCAGCTCCTTCTCAAAATTGATGCTCTTTGGAAATAAAACAAACCGATATCAAGCAAAACTCTCTATTGCCAACTGAGTACAGCATTGTGGGACGTGTGCTTCTCTCACCAGCTGAACGTATTGAGTTTTTTGTCCTTGAACTGCTGTATCGCAGCGAAGGCTTCTCCGTCCAGAGGGAACGCCACACCCTGAAGAGTCTGCTTCGTAGTGTTCACGTGGATGTCTGTCTGAACCTGCGCACACACAGAGCGACTGATTCACTACAGTTATTATTTATCATTTGTCATATTGTGACGCTGGAGCACAAAACCAGTCATCAGGGTCAATGTTTTGAAATTGACATTTATGCATCATAAATAATCTCTCCATTGATGTATGGTTTGTTAGGAGGACAATATTTGTCTGAGATACAACTATTTGAAAATCTGGAATCTGAGGGAACAAAAAAATCTAAATATTGAGAAAATCATCTTTAAAGTTGTTCAAATGAAGTTCTTAGCAATGTGTATTACTAATCAAAAATTAAGTTTTGATATATTTACAGTAGGACATTTACTAAATATCTTTCATGGAACATGATCTTTACTTAATATCCTAATGATTTTTGGCATAAAAGAGAAATGTATAATTGTGACTCATACAATGTATTGTTGTCTATTGCTACAAATATACCTGTGCTACTGATGACTGCTTCTGTGCTGCAGGGACACAGATACACTTAAAGCCACTTACAGTGCATTCAAGGTTTGATTAGTTCATGCATTCCCTGGATAATAAAGCACAGAAACGCAGTTATAAAATACCATCGAGATGATCAGGTTAACTCAGCCTCTGTATCTTTCGCTTCCCGTCACTGATTTACTTTCAGACGTCGTCGCGTCTCTCTGATCTCTCTGTCATTTATTCAGTGCTGTCAGCTCTTATC